>NC_133235.1:30336398-30393898 GCF_040436345.1 Pagrus major
TGTGACTGTGTCTCTCTCTTTCTCTCTCTCTGTGTCTCTCTCTCTGTGTCTCTCTCTCTCTGTGACTGTGTCTCTCTCTTTCTCTCTCTCTGTGTCTCTCTCTCTGTGTCTCTCTCTCTGTGACTGTGTCTCTCTCTTTCTCTCTCTCTGTGTCTCTCTCTCTCAATTTCAATTTCAATTTCAAAGGAGCTTTATTGGCATGAAAGTTTAAGCAATTTTGCCAAAGCAACAAAACACAATATACAATGTTGACACAGTAAATAATTACAGAATAAATAATAGATATATGATTAATAATAATGATAATAATGATAATAATAAAACAAATAAATTAATAAAGAAAAGAAAAGAAGAAGAAAAGAAAAGAGAAAAAATAAATAAATAAATAAATAAATAAAAATAAAAATGGAAAGTGTGTGTGTGTGTGTGTGTGTGTGTGTGTGTGTGTGTGTGTGTGTGTGTGTGTATGTGCGTATCAGTGTGCAGGTAAGTGGAGGAGATCATGTCCGGTGTTTGCAGCTTCTCTTTTTCTGTGGCAGGCACTAACATATCTTGCTGCATCTGCAGCAGCGGCACTTTTCTCTCCCAGTAAATATTGTATTTTTTCTGTGTCTGGGAGTTTGTCAAAATTTGGGGTTGTGTGTGAGATTTTGTAGTAAAGTTTTGTTCTGATATCGGTGTATTTGTCACAGTGCAGCAGGAAGTGCTGCTCTGTCTCCACCTGTCTGTGTGGACAGAGCCGACACAGCCGCTCCTCTCTGGGCAGCCACGTCTGTCTGTGCCGGCCGCTCTCCAAGGCCAGGTTATGGCTGCTGAGTCTGTACATAGTCAACGTTTTCCTCAGTCTCGGGTCGGTTACAGAGCTCAGGTATTCTGCCATTGTGTATTGTCTGTTTAGGGCCAAATAGCATTGGAGTTTGCTTTGGGTTTTGGTTGTAGATGTCCAATAGTTGATGTAATTGTCTTTTTCTTTTGCTATAATTTGGTGGGGCCGGATTGTGTGAGGGCGGTCTTGGTGCCCGGTGCTGTTGGAGCTGAGCCTGTGGACCAGCTGGCTGAGGGGACTCCTGTCTGTGCTCTCCTCTTGGCATTGTAGGGCTTTGTAGTGGTAGGAGCCGGGCTCGCTGGCTTTGAGGTGTTGGTAGAATTTTATGGCTCTTTTTTTCTCTCTCTCTCTCTCTGTGTCTCTCTCTCTGTGTCTCTCTGTGTCTCTCTGTGTCTCTCTCTCTCTCTGTGTCTCTCTCTCTCTCTCTCTGTGTCTCTCTCTCTCTCTCTCTCTGTGTCTCTCTCTCTCTCTGTGTCTCTCTGTGTCTCTCTGTGTCTCTCTCTCTGTGTCTCTCTGTGTCTCTCTGTGTCTCTCTCTCTCTCTCTGTGTGTCTCTCTCTCTCTGTGTGTCTCTCTGTGTCTCTCTGTGTCTCTCTCTCTGTGTGACTGTCAAATTCAAATTCAAATTCAAAGGAGCTTTATTGGCATGAAAGTTTCAACAATTTTGCCAAAGAAACAAAACACAATATACAATGTTGACACAGTAAATAATTACAGAATAAATAATAGATATATGATTAATAATAATAATAATGATAATAATAAAACAAATAAATTAATAAAGAAAAGAAAAGAAGAAGAAAAGAAAAGAAAAGAGAAAAAAAAAGTAAAGTGTGTGTGTGTGTGTATGTGCGTATCAGTGTGCAGGTAAGTGGAGGAGATCATGTCAGGTGTTTGCAGCTTCTCTTCTTCTGTGGCAGGCACTAACATATTTTGCTGCATCTGTGTGACTGTCTCTCTCTCTCTCTCTCTCTCTCTCAAATTCAAATTCAAATTCAAATTCGCTTTATTGGCATGAAAGTTTTAACAACAATGTTGCCAAAGCATCAATCAATGAACAGAACAAAACAAATACAACTCATAGAATCAAATATATACAAAGAAAAGAAAGAAAAGAAAGAAAAGAAAAAGTATATATACATTTATATAGTATACCCTGTGTGTGTGTGTGTGTGTGTGTGTGTGTGTGTGTGTGTCTCTAGTTTCATGGCAGTGTTACATATTGTGCAGCTAACTTGATAAATTGTGGATCTTCTCCCAGACAGACTTTTAACAGTTCATCACATGTTTTTCCCTGATATGATGGATCTGCTGCAGTGATCTGCTGTAGGAAACCTCTCTCTCAGTTTGGTACAGGGGGCAGGAGAGGAGGAAACCTCTCTCTCAGTTTGGTACAGGGGGCAGGAGAGGAGGAAACCTCTCTCTCAGTTTGGTACAGGGGGCAGGAGAGGAGGAAACCTCTCTCTCAGTTTGGTACAGGGGGCAGGAGAGGAGGAAACCTCTCTCTCAGTTTGGTACAGGGGGCAGGAGAGGAGGAAATGGGCCTCAGTCTCTGTTTCTCCTGAAGAGCCGTGTTTACAGACTCTTAGTTCTCTGGGCTTCCACTCTTTCTTATGCCGACCTGTTTCAGCCTGTAGCTGATGGTCGGTGAGTCTGTACATCGTTAGTGTTCGTCTTTGTTTGGGGTGATGTTGCTGACCAGATATTGTGCTGGAGAATACTCTCTATCCAGTGAGCGACAGCATTACAATTTATTGATGGATTTGATCTCATTCTTCCAAATGTCAGTGTAAGTCTTTTTATTCTCTGTCTATAGACAGCAGGTGAGTTTTGGAGAGAGTCTGGAGGTCTTGGATGTTGAGGTGGCAGGTTTCTCTGGTGTTTCTCAGAGGGTCTGTCTCTGGACAGGCTGTTACTGAGAGAGGCTCTGTGGTGATAGGAATCAGGATCAGCTTGTGCTGAGTGAACCTGGAACTTCATTGCCCTTTTGATCATGTGTAGAGAGAGAGGGAAGTGTCCCAGCTCTGCTCTACATGCATGGTTTGGACCGTTTCTGTGGACCTTGAGGATTTCCTTGCAGAACTGAAGGTTGAGTTTCTCTGTGGGTGTTGTGTCCCATGAGGTGCCTCTGGGTCATTAGAGGGCCCCACACTTCACTACCATACATGAGGATGGGTTTTATTACACTGTTAAATAGTTTTAGCCAAACTGTAACTGGAGGATTGAATGTATATAGTGAGCTGTTGATGCTGTAGTCGGCCCTGCGTGCCTTTTCTGTGAGGGAGTGTGTTGCCTTGTCCAGGCTGCTGATGAGCTGATGATGATGCCCAGATAATTATACTCCATTGTGCTGAAGTGTGGTCCCTCCTACCCTGAAAACATGTTTGGACTCCTGTAACCTGCCTTTTTTTGGAATACCATGACTTTGGTTTTGTCAAGGTTGATATCTACCGCCCAGTTCTGACAGAACGTCTCCAGCAGAGAGAGGTTCTGCTGTAGGCCCTGTTCTGTTGGGGACAGTAGAACCAGGTCATCTGCATACATGAGGAATTTGATTTCTTTGCCTTGTAGATCTAATCCTGGGCTTGAGGACTGTTCAAGAAGAGTGGCCACTTTATTGCTATAGATGTTGCACAGTGGGAGACAGGTTGCAGCCCTGATGCACTCCTTTTCCTTTTCCTTGTTTGAAGAACTCTGTTCTTTTGTTTCCAGTTTTAACACCGCACTGGTTGTCAGAATATTTGGATTTGATTAGATCATAAATTTTACCCCCAATTCCATATTGGAGAAGTTGTAAAAATAACCCGTTGTGCCAAATTGTGTCAAAAGCCTTTTTTAGATCTACAAAACATGCAAATATCTTTCCTTTGTGCTTCCTGTGGACATGCTGTTGGATGAGTGTGTGGAGAGTGTATATGTGGTCAGATGTTTGATGTTTGGGTAAAAAGCCACTTTGGCTTCTAGACAGAATATCATGTTCAGTGAGATCAGTGATTAATCTAGAGTTGAGGATGCTACAGAAGAGTTTACTCAGGTTGCTGTTGACACAGATGCCCCTGTAGTTGCTGGGGTTTACCTGTCTCCATTTTGAAATACAGGAGAAATGAGACCTTTATTCCAAACACTGGGGTAATATCCAGTGGCCAACACCAGGCTGAAGGGTTTTTGCACGGCACGTTGGAGTTTTAAGTTACTGTGTTTCAGCATCTCTGAGTTAATGCTGTCTATACCGCAAGCTTTTCCATTTTTCAGGGTTTTGATTTTGTGCTGCATCTCTTTAATGGTGACGGGGAGTCAGGGGCACGTTGTTGTCCTTCACTGTCCTTTCTAGTTCTTTCAGTTTGTCTATTGTTAAAATGTGGTTATGATTCAGACCGCGACACTCTGGATTTTTATAGGTCTTCGAAGTAATCTTTCCAGATTTTGCCATTTTGAATCGGGTTGGTCTCTGTACGTGGGTTTCTGTTGATGTTTTTCCATAATTTCCAAAAGGTGTTTTCATTTATGGCTTTTTCAATTTTGTTGAGTTCTCCCTCCATCCTCTCTCTCTGTGTCTCTCTCTGTGTGACTGTGTCTCTCTCTCTCTCTCTCTGTCTCTCTCTCTGTGACTGTGTGTCTCTCTCTCTCTGTCTCTCTCTCTCTCTGTCTCTCTCTCTCTCTGTGTCTCTGTGTGTCTCTCTCTCTGTGACTGTGTGTCTCTCTCTCTCTCTGTCTCTCTCTCTCTGTCTCTCTCTCTCTCTGTGTCTCTCTCTCTCTGTGTCTCTCTCTCTGTGTGACTGTGTCTCTCTCTCTGTGACTGTGTGTCTCTCTCTCTCTGTCAAAAAAATAAAAATGGAAAGTGTGTGTGTGTGTGTGTGTGTGTGTGTGTGTGTGTGTGTGTGTATGTGCGTATCAGTGTGCAGGTAAGTGGAGGAGATCATGTCCGGTGTTTGCAGCTTCTCTTTTTCTGTGGCAGGCACTAACATATCTTGCTGCATCTGCAGCAGCGGCACTTTTCTCTCCCAGTAAATATTGTATTTTTTCTGTGTCTGGGAGTTTGTCAAAATTTGGGGTTGTGTGTGTGATTTTGTTGTAAAGTTTTGTTCTGATATCGGTGTATTTGTCACAGTGCAGCAGGAAGTGCTGCTCTGTCTCCACCTGTCTGTGTGGACAGAGCCGACACAGCCGCTCCTCTCTGGGCAGCCACGTCTGTCTGTGCCGGCCGCTCTCCAAGGCCAGGTTATGGCTGCTGAGTCTGTACATAGTCAACGTTTTCCTCAGTCTCGGGTCGGTTACAGAGCTCAGGTATTCTGCCATTGTGTATTGTCTGTTTAGGGCCAAATAGCATTGGAGTTTGCTTTGGGTTTTGGTTGTAGATGTCCAATAGTTGATGTAATTGTCTTTTTCTTTTGCTATAATTTGGTGGGGCCGGATTGTGTGAGGGCGGTCTTGGTGCCCGGTGCTGTTGGAGCTGAGCCTCTGGACCAGCTGGCTGAGGGGACTCCTGTCTCTGCTCTCCTCTTGGCATTGTAGGGCTTTGTAGTGGTAGGAGCCGGGCTCGCTGGCTTTGAGGTGTTGGTAGAATTTTATGGCTCTTTTTTGGATCCAACAGGGGAAATTGGCCTAATTCAGCTCTGCATCCGTTGTTGGGGGAGTTCCTGTGGACTTTGAGGATGCTTTTGCAGATCTCTGTGTGCAGGCTTTCGATTGGGTGTTTGTCCCATTTTTCAAGGTCTTGGTTGATGAGAGGGCCCCACATTTCACTGCCGTATAATATAATTGGTTCAATTATGGATTGGAATATTTTGATCCAGATTTTGACAGGTATGTCTATGTTTGAGGATTTTTTTATAGTCCAGAAAGCTCTTCTGCCCTTATCTCGGAGATCTTTAATGGCCAGATTGAAATTTCCCGTCGATGTGATGTTTAGTCCTAAATATGTGTAGCTGTGTGTGTGTTCTATGTCCGTAGAGTCCAGGTGGAACCGGTGTTGGTTTTTCTGACTCTTAGGTCGTTTCTGGAAGACCATGACTTTTGTCTTTTCCAGGTTAACGGTCAGGGCCCAGGTCTGACAGAACTTTTGCAGGTGATCTAGCTGTTTTTGTAGAGCCTCCTTTGATGGAGCGAGCAGTATTAGGTCATCTGCAAATAATAAGCATTTGACTTCTATGTCAGAGAGGGTGAGACCAGGGATATCGGACTCTTCCAGGGATTTGGCCAGTTCATCTATGTAGATGTTAAACAGGGTGGGGCTCAGACTGCAGCCCTGCTTCACTCCTCTACTTTGGGGGAAGAAGTCTGTTTCCATGATTCCAATTTTTACAGCGCATTTATTATTTATGTACATTTACATTTACATTTACATTTACTGTCTCTCTCTGTGTGTGTCTCTGTGTCTCTCTCTCTCTGTGACTGTGTCTCTGTCTCTCTCTTTCTCTGTGTCTCTCTCTGTGACTGTGTCTCTCTCTCTCTGTGACTGTGTCTCTCTCTGTGTGTGTCTCTCTGTGTCTGTGTCTCTCACCGTCACACACTGAGTGTAATGTAAGGTGACAGTACTTCAGGTTTGGCATTTAAAGTCTCCTGGTTCAGCTGCGGGGGTGGGGGGGTGTGGGGGGTCTACCAACAACACACACATACACATCAGAGAGAAAGCAGCTGACAGGAAGTGACAGGGAGGAGGTGAAGCATTCATCTCACTAACAGAGTCTCTGTAACCACGGAGCACAGGGGTTACAATATTAACTCCAGGGGGGCAGAAGAAGAAGAAGAAGGAGAAGAAGAAGGAGGAGAAGGAGAAGAAGAAGGAGAAGAAGAGGAAAAAGAAGGAGAAGAAGAAGAGGAGAAAGAAGAAGAGGAAAAAGGAGAAGAAGAAGAAGAGGAAAAAGAAGGAGAAGAAGAAGAAGAGGAAAAAGGAGAAGAAGAATAAGAGGAAAAAGAAGGAGAAGAAGAGGAAGAAGAAGAAGAAGGAGAAGGAGAAGGAGAAGAAGAAGGAGAAGAGGAAAAAGGAGAAGAAGAATAAGAGGAAAAAGAAGGAGAAGAAGAGGAAGAAGAAGAAGAAGAAGGAGGAGAAGAAGAAGAAGGAGAAGAAGGAGAAGAAGAAGAAGGAGAAGAAGAAGAAGAGGAAAAAGAAGAAGGAGAAGAAGAAGAGGAGGAAGAAGAAGTGGAGGAAGAGGAGGAGGAGCCTTCAGTTAAACTCTGTGTGTGTGTTTGCACTTATCTGCTTTCAGTCTTATTTTGTGTGTTTTCCTGCAGGACACTGGTGTGAAGAGTCCATCTCATCTATCTCTGTTGTTTTTCTGGGTCGACACAGAAACAATCAGCTCGTCGTCTGCTCCACTTCACCCAGACACACTGAGGCGACACATTACAAACATCCTGAAACATTTCCCAGCATGCTCCCTGACCAGGGGCTCGCTCGTCCTGCTTCCTCTGAAACCATCGCAGGTGATCAGTTATTTCATTTGATCAGGATGTGATCACAAAAAACCTTAACCCTAACTTTAGACCATCATGTTTCACCGAGCGGTTCAGACAAACAAACTAAACATCAACATGAATCCCACTTACTGACGCCACATTTATTGATTTTAAACCGACCGATCGTCACTGAGAGTCATTGTTTAGTAGAAATGTTCACACTGTTGAGTCTCAGCTGTGTTCAGCTCTGACAGCCTGCAGCTGTTCTGAACTCAGGTGTTCACAGGAAGTGAATCATCTACAGCTGCAGGACAACACGCACACACACACACACACACAGGGAGAGAAATACACAAAGTACAGACAGAAGATAAAAAGTATACAGAGAAACAGAAACAAAGACAAAGAGAGATGGAGGTGAAAATATAAAAATCAGAATCAGTTTTCATATGTTGCTGGTTTATTGTCCAACACTGAATGTTCAATAAAACAATAAACATGATGTGATAAAATAATTCAGATAAACATAGGTCATCAACAGGAAGAGAATAACAACAATAACAAGAAAATGTAAAAACAAAATGTACATTTTTATCCAGATGGAGTCAAAAACCCTGAGAGGAAACTCATCTACATCAGAGTGAGGTGGACCAATAGGAAACATCTCCAGCACACCCAGGAAGTACTATGTTGCTATGGTTTCAGTCATCGGTTTCCATCAAAGTGTTTATTTAAAATGAGCTGATCTGTTAGCAGCTAACAGCTGATCAGCTGCTAACCCTAGTGAAGAAAAGTTAAAAAGATGGCGATTTATCACGTCAACATGTTTCATGTCTCACCTGACACCTGCCTGTCTCGCCTCTGTACCTGTCTGTCTCACCTGACACCTGCCTGTCTCACCTCTGTACCTGTCTGTCTCACCTGACACCTGTCTGTGTCATGACTCATGAGACAATGTTTCACTTGTGTTTCAGTAAAAACATGTTCTTCTGTTGTTGAACTTCCTGCATCTCGTCTGGTATTTGTCCGTCTGATGGTACGGTCCGTCCGTCCTGCCGTCTGATGGTACGGTCCGTCCGTCCTGCCGTCTGATGGTACGGTCCGTCTGTCCTGCCGTCTGATGGTACGGTCCAGGACCTCACACTGAGTTCAGTCCTTCAGGATTTCTCTTCTTGTCTTGTTGTGACTGAACGTTTACAGGAGAGGAAAACAGTAAATGATGATTCATCACACAGTAACAACTCACACATTCATCTGTTTCACATGTGTTCATTTATAACATATGAAAACATTTAAAATAAAAAATAATGTGACGCACGAGCTTCTGATTGGCTCTCAGCTTCCTGAGCTGAAGACTCCCTGTTGAGGATTCATCTCGTTCTTAGAATCCTAGACAGTTTAATAGATGTCACCTCATAATGACGTCATGTTTTAATGTGGTAGTGATGAGCTGTACAGGAAGTGGTAAGCTGGTGCTTAAGGGCTGAAGAGTGATGAAGAGTGATGATGAAGATGAGGAGCAGGACTTCTAATGAAGATCCTGATGTTCCATATGATGAAACCGGGAGGTAAAACAGGTGGTGTTACACAGGAGGCCAAAAATCCAACTTACAAAAGATTTAATGAGGCTAGAAATGGTCAAAATAGGTAAGTCTTATCAAGCTGATGCTGTAATGACTTCTGACAGCAATGATGTGATTGGCTCACTGAGCTCACCTTTTGGTGCTGATTGTGGGCGGAGCAAGTTGTCAATTTGAGGCATCAAACACACACTTGTTTTTGTTTTGTTCCAGTCAAAGTTTGCCTCACCAAAGTCAAGATGTGAATGTTTTATTTGTCCATTGGAAGGGGAATAAACGGGAGGGATGAATATTCACTGCTGGTGCAATGAATGTGTGACCGTAGTTTCAGTTGTAAAATAGTCAGAATGTAAAGAAGCTTGAAGATTTTCTTCCTGATTGAAGCTTCATTTGTCAGAACACGTGCTTCTATTTGAATCAGTCCAACGAAGCAAAGTTTTATGCCTCAAGTATTTTTACTTCTGTTTGACACAAATAACACGTATAAGTGCAGCACAGGTGACCTACACTCAGTGTTGTACCTGAAGGCATCGTGTGTGACACAGATGGAGGACTGAAGCTCACAGTGAGTAAAACCAGGTGTGTATGAACAAACGTACATATTCAGCCTGTAGAGAGTTCGGATAAAGAGATAAAACTATTTAATGTGGACATCAGTCAGCTGTGATGGAGTTATCATTCCTGAGTCATCACAGTATCCCCCCTTCAGAGTTTTCCTGATGACCTCTGCGTGACCTCTGTGTTTCTTAATGTTTCATCACATTTTCATTATTTTTAGAGTTATGTACCTACGTATGTACATATGTATGTATGTACAGTATGTATGTATGCATGTATGTATATATGTATGTGTGTATATATGTATATATGTACGTGTGTATGTATATATGTACGTGTGTATGTATATATGTATGTACATATGTAAATATGTATATACATTTTTGGAGCAACTAAGGGTTGAACAGTCCATGTAGGTGGTAACCTGTGGGGTTACACAGTCCATGTATCCTCTGAACCGGGAAGGTTTTCAAACAGTCCATGTGTGTTCCTAAAAACACGGGGCAGATTGAATAATCCACATGTCCTTAAGGAAAAGGCTTGTAAAAGTCCATACAGTTCAACAGTTCATGGTCAAAGGCTTTTGTATCTGGGCACTAGTACATTCACACTGAGGCACGTCTGGGCAGAGTTGCAAACATCATACAGTCATTATCAACCATTAACCTTTGTTCATTCCTTTGCTGCTTTCAAAACTACCAAAACAAAAACATCAAAATGAAATGGAAAGAACCAAAGAGAGAGAAGGAAAGGAGGGTGGTTAGAGGAAAGGTTAGTAGGCTTCTCCTAATCCCCGAGAGGATTAGAGCTAGCCACTGATATGGTTGTGGACTGGTGTGCAGAACATGTGCTGACTTAAAAGAAACACAAAACAAAAGCCAAACCAACACCTAACAGACTTGCAACTCTGTGTACCTTCTACCTGCCTATGATAGATTGGTTAATTCTGAAGATTTCAGAATTGGTTATTGCGTTGCCAAGACCTGATGTCAGATGTATGTGAAGATTGTAAAATAGTGGTAGTAGCAGATCTAAGGGTTGCTCCATTGCTCCATTGCAAAGGGGACCAAGTTGAATCCTAATGTTCAGGTTGTTAACCTAGAAGCTAGTATTCCCTAAGGGGTCCTACAGAAGATCTCTAAGCTACTTGCACTCAAGTTACATCTTGGCATTCAAAAAGAATGCAGATTTCCTCATGTTGTTACTGGCAGTTGCCAATGAGGAGGCCAGCTTGTGATGACAAGCTGGGGTGACCGTTGTGGTCCAGAAAACTGTAGATTACATCCACAGTTAAGAAGTAGGCTGATCGAATGTTCAGCTCAGGAAAAGAGCACAAGAAAGACCTGGAGTGGTCAAAAGAGTTCTGGCTGACAGCTGGTGGAGGCTGTGTGCTCACAGGCAGTACAGAAAGATCAGAGCTGGAATCAGACTCTGAAAGAGACAAGGACCTTGGTGGGAACCCTCTGGACTCCTGAGCAAGGTGACTGGTCCATCTGGGACTAGCAGACTGACATCAAGAATAAGGGTGTTAACACACCCCCCTACCACTGCTGAGGTGTGTGTGGCAGGTGCTGACTTCAAGAAAGAAAGTGGTCAAAAGGGGAAGAAGACTATGTTGAACTAGGAGGGGAGGTGTCCCCTTCTTGGACGAGAGCAGTTCTGTAGCCTTTATCTTATCTGGCTCTGGGGTTTTTTTGAGTTCTCTAATGCTTCAATCACCAAACTCTAGCATTGTCCACAGGCTCTCTGGCTGGGCCCACTTGTATCTCCCATACTACCTGCGCATACTTTCAGATTTCCTGCATGTTGAGGTTTCTCGGTCTGCAGTGCACAATGACGCCATAGCGTACGGTCTCGTGGAGGTTGTGTAGGTACAACGACTTGAAAGCGGGTTCCTCCTCCAGCCCTGGTGCATTATATCCTTGGAAATATGCGGCTCTCAGGCGCCTATAGTACTCTTTGGGAGATTCATGCTTCTTTTGCATGATGGCTAAGGCAGAAAGGGTGGCAGAGGCAGGATTGGTTTACAAGAAATACTCATCCCACAGAGCATGACAAAGGGCAGAATAGTGGTCTCGGGTTCCTGGTGGGAGGGTCTCCATGAAGACATGGACGCTCCTGGTTGTTGTCTTCCAGTGAGGAAGATCGAAGAGACAATGCTCGAGCTCCTGAAGATAATCAACGTTTTTGACTCAGGGCTGTCTGGGTTAAAGCGTTCTATGTCTCTTACGAGGGACTCAATCTGATGAATGCGCAGGCCATGTTCCCAGGTTGGACCTGTGTCATCTGAGTCATCTGAACTGCCAGAGTCCCTCATATCGCTAAAGCGATCAGAACGGTGGTCCCCCCTTCGTGGTGGGGATGACGTCCGTTCAAGAAGCAGTCGTGAGCTGCAATGTGAATACAGCTCGCCCGTGAATGGGGGTCCAAAACCAGTTATGCTGTTCCGGACACGGTGGCAACCCTGCTCCCTTCGGGGTGGGGTTACAGTGTCACAGCATACGGTGGTGCGGTTGAAAATGGACTGGGGCACCCTGCATTGGCGTGGGGCACCTGTGTCCACCAAGCGGGCCCTTGGTGGTGCTGGATAGCCGTCAAGTGTCATCAGGTCAGGGGCGACACCACTGGAAGCAGTTGTGATCCCGAAGTTGACTGGGGTGGCCTGCCTGTGTGTGTATTGGAGTTCATCTGTCTGTTGAACTCCAATCCAATCTTCCCATGTGCGGGAAGTCTCATCTTTCTGGGCCTGGACTTTGTGTTCTCACACTGCACAGCGTGGAAGCTGTTCTGCAGTTGCTCTTGGCACCACAGGTGCTAATATTAAAGCTTCTTAGGTGGCCTGTCTCCTTTATAGAGAGGCCAAGGAGACCAGCGACCGCATCCTGCAGGGCTGCGTCGTCTGGCTCGTGAGGAGCTCCGGCTCCTGTCACACTGGGGTTTTGTCTACTCATTTTACTGAAGTAGCAGCGACAGCCAGTGGGTTCAGTAACTTATGTGAGTGCTGCTATGTTGCTGATGCACAGTTGTAAGTCACTGCGACTTACAATCCTACCTGTTAGTAGGTGTTATGCTTATTACTACCATGCAACCTATCCTTGTAGGATGTTAATGAGGTGGCTTCAACACCTCTGGGGAAGTAATAGCCAAGTTAATCGTGTTGGTGACCACAGAATCTAAATAGCATGCAAACTATTTAGGGCTAAAGAAAACTAACCACTAGTATACTACAGCAATCTACAAACCACAATTGAATATATATTTGGCGAGTTATGAGTATTTCTAAACAAAAATTTAAAATTTTCCAAAAAAAAAAAAAATTGGAAAAATTAATAATTCTGGATTATTGTGCATAAATATTGCAATAAAAACTGGTTTAAGATGTCCTCACATGGGGCACCATTGTCGGGAATTGATTCCAGGGTGATGACCCGTTTTAACGATTTGAAAATTACATTTATTCATTTTAATTTATTTAATTTTAATAATTATTATCAATAATTATTCATTTCTAATAACCACACCTGCCCTACCATCAAAAAAAATAAATCAACAAAGAAAACATATGATGTAGTATTCGTGTGTAACAGTATATTTTGTTAATATAGCCAAGTCACAATTATTCAACCCCTATGTAATATTGCTGTTTTTAAAACCTTCTGCTAGTTTTTAATGGCCTAAGGTGGAGTTAAAGCATGATTAAGCCTTTGGGAACTCTATAATGATCATTAATGTGCTTCAGCTGTGATGCCCATATAAACCCCATCCATGAAGGTGTTCAAGGTGAGTTGCAATCATGGGTAAGACTAAGGAACTTCCACAAAAGCTGAGAGAAGAAATTATTTCATTGCACCTGAAGGGCCTTGGATATAAAAAGATTTCCCAAAAATTTAACATTCCAAGAGACACCATTGGGAGCATTATAAGAAAGTTTAAAACTTATAGCACTGCTGCAATCCTGCCTGGCCGTGGGAGAAAGCCCAAAATTTTATCAAGAGCCCTCAGCAACTTAATCATGACAACTAAGAAAAAAACCCATGTTACTGCAAAATGCCTACAGCATGACCTGATGAAGGCCGGGACAAGTGCTTCAGTGGCAACTATTAGAAAATTGACTATTGAAAATCTTTGGTGGGATTTAAAGAAGGCAGTTGCAGCACGGAAGCCATCAATGAGCTAGAGGCTTTTGCACATGAAGAATGGGCAAAGATTCCAATAGAAAGGTGTAGGAAGCTTGTCAGCACTTACCAAAAACGCTTATTGGCAGTTATAAAGGCTAAAGGTTGCTCCACAAAGTACTGAAGCTGGGGGTTGAATAATAATGCACATTCACCTTTTGTGAAAAGATTTAACTTTGAGTTAAAATGAAAAATGTAAGTCAATTTATGTTCTCAAATTAACTCAACTATATCAATAAATGTATTTTGTTGTTTTTAATGAGGCTTTTTGTCATATATTTTCATTAACTTGATTATATATCGTTATATCTTTTGAGGTGAAGGAGTTGAATATTTCCGATTGCAACTGTATGTATGTATGTATATGTATGTATATATGTATGTATGTATATATGTATCTACGTATGTATATATGTATGTATGTATGTATGTACATATATGTATGTATGTATATATGTATGTATGTACGTACGTATGTATATATGTATGTATGTATGTACAGGATCCATTTCTGTTTGACTGAGAACATCATTGCAGCGACGTTTCGGACCGGGCTCTCCATCACCATCCTCACTGATCATGTGAATATGTTTTGGATGAGTTGGGTAGTTTAGAGACTTGTTCAGAATATCCTATAGAATCACTGCTGTTCTGATGACTAATTGTTAGGTTGATGAATGTTACATATTACACCGTGGTTGATGTTCAGACATTTAAAACCTTCTTCTTTGTGTAGTGAAGGGCCAATAAAGACATATTTATATAACCTGAGCAGCAGCAGTAATAACACTGATGTTTCATGTGACCCTACCCTCCCCTACTGGAGGAGGAGCCCCCCCTTATAAGAGACGGATGAGCGACAGCAGGGTTCTAACAGAGAGAGAGAGGTCCTGGATGTTTGTGAGGCACAGAGCAGCAGCTGGATGGTAAGACTGATTTTATCATCAGTATCTCTCAATAGTTAAATCCTGAACCATTCTTCACTGAAAATATGACTGATTTTAACTCTGCATGCAGTGAAACAAACAGCCGATCATGTTTTTCGCTTCAGGTTGTTCTGATGTGATTCAGTTGAACAGGACGTTTAAGCTAAGCAGAAAATAATCCTGTTTTTCATCCTCACTGCTGCCTTTCTATTGTGTTGTTATAAAGTTTTATTTGTTGCTTTATTTTCAGAATACCAAAAAACAAAATATTAAAAAAATAATTTTCACAGCTTAAAGTTCAAAAAAGATTTTAAATAACAACAAACATCCTCCTGTGAAGAGAAACTTCAGTTCAAACCTGAATCTACAAAATGGTTCAAATAAAACAGGAAGATTTTCTGCTTTCTTCATATTAACATTTGAGGTTTCCTGTTTTCTGCAGAAACATTTATACATTTAGTGTCTGACTCAGGACCAGAGATAATAAATACATTTTCTTTATTTCATTTCAGATTTTATTTATTTATGTCCGTCTGTTTTAAAAATGGATCTTAAAAATGGGTTTAATGTTAACAATCGTATTTTATATCATATGTTGTAGTTGGTGACAAGCTGCTGAGAAATAATCGACGGACACAACGTCTTTGTTTTTCTTCTGTCTTACAGAAAACAAACGACTCAAACAGTTACAAAAAATTATGGACCAATCAAACTTTGTTTCAGCTCTTTGTGTCTCCATTCGCAGACTGACAGGAAGTTTCACACAGTTCCACGTCCCCTTGCTGGACAGTTTGACGTCTTCTTGTTGGAAAGTTTGACGTCTTCTTGATGGACAGTTTGATGTCTTCGCATTGGACAGTTTGACTCTCCCTGTTGGAAAGTTTGACGTCTTCTTGTTGGACAGTTTGACGTCTTCACGTTGGACAGTTTGACTCTCCCTGTTGGACAGTTTGACGTCTTCGCGTTGGACAGTTTGAAATCTTCTTGTTGGAAAGTCTGACATCTTCTTAATGGACAGTTTGACGTCTTCACGTTGGACAGTTTGACTCTCCCTGTTGGACAGTTTGACGTCTTCTTGTTGGACAGTTTGATGTCTTCTTGTTGGACGGTTTGATGTCTCCTTGTTGGACGGTTTGATGTCTCCTTGTTGGACAGTTTGAATCTCCTCATTGGACAGTTCAGTCCTCGCTGTCTCCTTGGACATTGGTGTCTTTGTCCTCAGAGATGAGCGTTCTCTGGTTTCTGAGCATGCTCAGTTTGTTGATCCTGTGGGAGGAGCCAGGCACTGAGGCGATGACCCTGAACTCACGGCTCCTCTGTCAGGTGTCAGGACAAGGACGAGGACGAGGACGAGGAGCATCAGGAGGCGTCCACTCCCACCAGAGGAGCAGGAGGAGCTGGGTGTGGAACCAGTTCTTTGTCCTGGAGGAGTTCACAGGAGATGAGCCGCTGTATGTCGGGAAGGTACCAAACAATTAAGATCAATAAGCGATCGATAATGACGACAATCAATCGTTAATAATCAGGTTCACACTTTAGCTCCACCTGCTGGACTTCTTATAGAGGAGTCTTTATATTTATTCACGTCTATAAAACATACCTCAGACCTCAGCTGTCCAATCAGTGAAATTATATGAACACACACACACACACACACACACACACACACACACACACACACACACAGAGCATCCTGTGGCCTTCTGGGAGATGACTAACACACCGTCCATCCATCTGTAAGATGACGGCTGCACAGATTCAAACTGACAGTGTGTGTGTGGCTGTGGCTGAGGTGTGTGTGTGTGTCTGTGTGTGCGTGTGTGCGTGTGTATGTGTGTGTGTCTGTGTCTGTGTGTGTGTGTATGTCAGCGTGTGTGTGTCTGCGTGTGTGCCTGTATGTGTGTTTGTGTGTGTGTGTGTGTGTGTGTGTGTGTGTGTGTGTGTCTGTGTCAGATTTCCAGTTGAAGTTCTGCATAAAGTTTTTTCATTATAAGAAAGTCACAGCATGTAAATCAGACCTGGAGCTGTTGGAAGGTGGAGCTAGGCTAACGGTTTCCCTCCGCTCCCAGTCTTTGTGCTAAGCTAGGCTAACCCCATGACTGAAACACAGAAAACACCATGATCTATTTAAAAGTTGTGCTGTTCTTTTAACTGACTTCTGATGGTTGCCTCTGGTCCTGCAGCTACACTCTGACATGGATAAAGGTGATGGTCAGGTGAGGTACGTCCTGAGCGGTGAAGGAGCTATGTCCATCTTCAGCATCGATGAGAATACAGGAGACATTCACGCCACCAAGAGGCTGGACCGGGAAGAGCAGGCGTACTACACCCTCAGAGCTCAGGCTCGAGACCGAAAGACCAACCTTCTGGTCGAACCTGAGTCCCAGTTCATCATCAAAGTACAGGACATCAACGACAACGAGCCCAAGTTCCTGGAGGGACCGTATACCGCCAGGGTGGCTGAGAGGTCTCCTGTAGGTAAGTCTGAACACCTGCAGATGATACGAGGAGCAAAATTTACCATAAAATATTGACCCAGGACTTCATCAGCTGATGATCTGTGAAAGAAAACTTTAATAAATAAGTAAGTAAGTAAAAAATATCCAAAACATCCTGAAACTGTTATTGATTTAAGATTTTTTAATTTCCTTTTATTTAAAGTAGAAAATAAGTCTGTTTATTTGTAGTTTTTGAATTTTAAAATTACAAATGATGTTAAGAAAGGTTGGCCAGTAAAACACAAGTGAACAAATAGGACAAAAATCATGTTACAGCAAATATAAACTGTGCTGTTCAGTATGTTTGTTAAATGTGTCTGATGGAGTTTTAAAGTAATTTAACATAAAATAGAAAAACTGTCACAGACTCAAATGTGCCGTCCACAGACTAACAGTCAAATGATAATATGATAAAGTTCAGAGACAGTTCACCGTGTTTAACAGGCTGCGGCTCTTAATGTAAAAATCAGCGTTCAAACAGGCTCTTAATGTGAGAGTGACCTTCTCAGTTTGTTGTGTTCCATCATTTCTGAACAGGTACGTCGGTGGTGACCGTGGTGGCAACAGACGCTGATGATCCAACATATGGAAACTCTGCAAGACTGATTTACAGCATCCTGCAGGGTCAGCCATACTTCTCTGTGGAACCAAAGACAGGTGAGAACACACCTGAACTCAACACCTGAACACAACACCTGAACACATCACCTGAACATGACATCTAAACACACCTAAACACTACACCTGAACACAACACCTGAACACACCTTAACACAACACCTGAACACAACACCTAAACATGACACCTAAACACAACACCTAAACACATCACCTAAACATGACACCTTAACACAACACCTGAACACATCACCTAAACATGACACCTAAACACATAACCTAAACACAACACCTAAACATGACACCTAAACACAACACCTAAACACAACACCTAAACACATCACCTAAACATGACACCTTAACATGACACCTAAACACAACACCTTAACACAACACCTGAACACATCACCTAAACATGACACCTAAACACATCACCTAAACATGACACCTAAACACATAACCTAAACACAACACCTTAACACAACACCTGAACACATCACCTAAACACAACACCTAAACATGACACCTAAACACGACACCTAAACACATCACCTAAACATGACACCTTAACATGACACCTAAACACATCACCTAAACATGACACCTTAACATGACACCTAAACACATCACCTAAACATGACACCTAAACACAATACTAAACACAACACCTAAACACATCACCTAAACATGACACCTTAACATGACACCTAAACATGACACCTAAACACATAACATAAACACAACACCTAAACACAACACCTAAACACATAACCTAAACACAACACCTAAACACGACACCTAAACACATAACCTAAACACATCACCTAAACATGACACCTAAACACATCACCTAAACACATCACCTTAACATGACACCTAAACACAACACCTTAACATGACACCTAAACACAACACCTAAACACATCACCTAAACATGACACCTAAACACATCACCTAAACATGACACCTAAACACATAACCTAAACACATCACCTAAACATGACACCTAAACACAACACCTAAACATGACACCTAAACACAACACCTAAACACATCACCTAAACATGACACCTAAACACATCACCTAAACATGACACCTAAACACATCACCTAAACACATCACCTAAACATGACACCTAAACACATCACCTAAACATGACACCTAAACACATAACCTAAACACAACACCTAAACACATCACCTAAACATGACACCTAAACACATCACCTAAACATGACACCTAAACACATAACCTAAACACAACACCTAAACACATAACCTAAACACATCACTTAAACATGACACCTAAACACATCACCTAAACACATCACTTAAACATGACACCTAAACACAACACCTGAACACATCACCTAAACATGACACCTAAACACATAACCTAAACACAACACCTAAACATGACACCTAAACACATCACCTAAACATGACACCTTAACATGACACCTAAACATGACACCTAAACACATCACCTAAACATGACACCTTAACATGACACCTAAACATGACACCTAAACACAACACCTAAACATGACACTTTAACACAACACCTAAACACAACACCTAAACATGACACCTAAACACAACACCTAAATATGACACCTAAAAACAACACCTAAACATGACACTTTAACACAACACCTAAACACAACACCTAAACATGACACCTAAACACATTACCTAAACATGACACCTAAACACATCATCTAAACATGACACCTGAACACACCTTAACATGACACCTAAACACATCACCTAAACATGACACCTAAACACAACACCTGAACACAACACCTAAACATGACACCTGAACACAACACCTAAACACAACACCTAAACATGACACCTGAACACAACACCTAAACACAACACCTGAGTCTAGCTTTGTTCTGATTGGCTGTTTGGACTATATGAGACATTTAAAGAAATCTTCAACTAAACAATGAATTGATTCGCTGATAAAATCATCAGCAGATGAATAAATTGTGATCATAATAATTGCTAAAATATAACAAACATTGAACAATATTGAGACATTTACAAATAATTTGTTTTTTATGAACATTTGGGGAAAACAAAGACATTTTGAATTCGCTCTGTGAAGTTTCTGATCTGCAGCAATAATAAATATTTTTTTATCAAGCTAGCAGAGCAACGACACTTTAGAGACTCAAAGATAAATCTGAGACTGGGTTCTGTCTGTGTACATGTTCACAATCTGATCATGCTAAGCTAACAAGCTAACTGACATTATTTAACATGTTTGCTGATTTATATGTGGTGTTTAAATGAAATGTAAATCTTCCGGACTCAATCAGCAGCTTCTATCAAGTTTAGTGTTTACCTCAGTCTCACCTGTCCTGCAGGTGTGGTACGGACAGCTCTTCCAGACATGGACCGGGAGGTGCGGGACCGTTACCTGCTGGTCGTCCAGGCCAAAGACATGATTGGTCAGATGGGTGGTCTATCAGGAACGACCTCCGTCACCGTGATGCTGACGGACGTTAACGACAACCCGCCTCGCTTCCCCCGCAGTGAGTCTGACCTCTGACAGCATCCAATGACATCACAGAGTTAATGACAGCGGACAGATTGGACCAGCAGGTGTTTCTAGTTACCTGTGTGTGTGTGTGTGTGTGTGTGCAGAGAGCTACCAGTTCAGTGTCTCAGAATCAGTCCTGGTTTCAGCTGTGGTCGCTAAGATCAAAGCTCTGGATCTGGATGTTGGTCCAAATGCTGAAATGGACTACAGGATCCAGGACGGAGACGCAGCGGGAACCTTCAGCATCATTACAGACCAGAACACACAGGAAGGACTGATCACAGTACACAAGGTACCGCACACAGTACACAAGATACCGCAGACAGTACACAAGATACCGCAGACAGTGCACAAGGTACCGCACACAGTGCACAAGGTACCGCACACAGTACACAAGAGATGTGGTGTGTTCCTGAATGGGGATGTGCCAGCGCGCGGGGCGTCTCCCAGCTGAGGACATAAAGTGGGCCTGGCCTTTGAAATGAGGCGGCGGAAGCTTTGCTTTGTCTTTTGTTCTGTTTGATGTTGAGACTGTTCTGAATTCTATATGCTTTCTTCACGGAATTAAAACCAGAGACGTGAAACTGTTGCAAAGTCTTGCCTGCCGTTTCTTTGTTACTTTGAGCCGGTAACAAATGGGGGCTCGTCCAAGCAGTTTGTCTGCCTTTACACATTTACCTGTGTTGGGCCTACCTGCGCCTTTTGTTCTCGGTGCATTAGGCCGCGGCAGGACACGCTGTGCTATTTAATCCGCTGTTTAAATATTTACTATAATAATTTAATCTTCACAAGCGGAAAGTCGCGTTGTTGAGCAGTCAGGTTGGATAGACGCCTGGTAGTAGTTGATTTGTTGGTTTATTTACACTTTCTATTATTTGTTATTTGTGCATTTTCCCC
The DNA here is from genome assembly GCF_040436345.1 of Pagrus major. Lineage (NCBI taxonomy): Eukaryota > Metazoa > Chordata > Actinopteri > Spariformes > Sparidae > Pagrus > Pagrus major. Next base: position 30,357,429 of record NC_133235.1, read on the forward strand.
CTCTGTTCTTTTCCAACAGCTACAGGAAAAGTGTTTGTTGGAGGGAAGAGTGAGGTGCTTTTTCGTGTGCCGGAACGTCGGAACTGTGAGGTTTGGTGAGTTCAGTGGTATATTTGCTAGCCCTTTTACCTTTCTTTTTAGGCTTACTTAATCGCATGTTTTGGGACGTGTGGTTTATTATTTTTGAGCAGTTCCATGTGGCTAGAGCAGTTGTCTCGGGTGCACCCCGAGGCATTGGTGGAAACGCCAGTTTCTGGTTGTTTTGCCATACCTGCGGGCTTGGTGCTTAATTCATCCCACCACCGGCCTGTTCGAAGCTTCGCGTTTAGTTAATTACATGGGTTGTTTTGTTTTGCCTAGGGGAAATGGTCATTGGTCTTGGCTTGTATTATCGCTGGACTTCCCGGTTTAGTTTTGTGTTCTGACTTTGGTGTAATTTGTCTCCTATACTGTTTAGCTCAGTTAGTAATATGCGCGCAGTTGCTTAAATAATGGCATCACTTGTTGAAAAGTTCGTGGAGGAACCTTCCAAGGTTGTGTTTGATGTATTGACCAAGGACCAGTTGATACAATTGGCTGATCATTACAAAATTGAAATCCCGTCTATACGCCTTAAAGGTGATGTTAAAAAAACGGTGAAGTCAGCTTTATGTGCTATGCATTTGATTAATGTGTCCGATTATGCATCTGATGAGGAGGATGAAGAAGAACCTCCAGTTTCGGAAAATCCTCCGTCTCCTACACATGCGGGAAGCTTGACTTTTGCAGAGCAGAAAGAATTGCTTCGTATACAGTTGGAGAATAGCAAACTTCTACATCAAATGCAACTAGATAGGCTTCGGTTTAATGAGGAAAATGAATGCGCTCGCAGAGCATTGGAGCAGCAAAAGCTTAAAATTGAAGCTCAACGTTTAGATCTTATTCGACAGGGAAAATGGCCTACACCTGGTGGAGTAGATGCTAACAACGATATTGTCACTAGTCTACGTTTAAATCCTCCTTTTAATGACAAGAACGTAGATACCTTTTTTCTTTTCTTTGAGAGAGTGGCTGACACGCAAGGCTGGCCTACTTTGCGCCGTGCGTTTATGCTCCAGTGCATTCTTACGGGGAAAGCACAGCGGGCTTTCTCTGCTCTGAGTTTGGAAGACTCTCGTAATTATGAAACTGTGAAAGCTTCAGTTTTGCGAGCATATGAGTTGATTCCAGAGGCTTATCGTCAACGTTGTAGGAACATGAGAAAACATTCAGATCAAACCAATGTGGAGTTTGCCAGAGATTTGCGCTTGCAGCGCCAACAATGGTGCGTTGCCGCTAATGTAAAAACCTATGACACTTTAATGGATTTAATTGTCCTCGAGCAATTTAAGAGCACATTGCCAGAGCGGCTTACAACATATGTAGCGGAGAAACAGGCTAAGAACGAGGCCGAGGCTGCTGTGTTGGTCGATGAGTACGAGTTAACTCACAGAGCCCACGTGCGCTCATCAGGTGGACAAAAAGATGTTGGGTTTTTTTGCAGAGATAAAAGTCTCAATGTTAGTGCACCACAACCTTCTGGAGCAGATCGCTCAGTTGTTAAATCTGACGCGGAAATTTGCTATTACTGTCATGCGAAGGGTCATTGGAAAGGGAGCTGTCCAGTGCTGAAATCAAAGTCCAAAGCCCATTTTTCTTATGTGAAGCCTGACATGTTGGCAGCATCCCCTGTTAAGTTGAATGTAGATTCACGTTCTATGGGATCGAATTTCAATTACTCTCCATTCATTTCGTATGGATTTGTTTCCTTGATGGGCAGTGACAAAAAAATTCCTGTAAAAATCCTGCGTTACACAGGAGCATCAGAATCTTTCATTTTGGACTCTGTTTTTCCATTTTCGTCCTCTTCAAGTTCTGACAGGTCTCTTTTGGTTCCGGGGATTGATCTCACTACTTTTGAAGTCACTTTACACATGATCATGCTGTACTCAGAGTTAGTTGAGGGGGAGGTTGAGTTGGGAGTACGCCCTGCCCTCCCTGTGGACTCGGTGATATTTGGAAATAACTATGCAGGTGGACGTGTTTGGCAGAATAACCCTGTGCCAGTAGTGTTGTCTTCTCCTCAGCTGAGAAATGAAACTGATGATTGTTCAAAGCAGTCCCCTGATGTATTTGCAGCTTGTGCTGTGACCCGCTCGACTACTCATGCAGTGGCAGAACCCAAGCGGGTCGAGGTGGCTGCAGAGAAAACTAGGTTTGCCTTACCAGATTTTCCATTGAATCTGTCCTATGAAGACCTGGTTAAGGAGCAGGGTGCAGATCAGTCCCTGTGTTTATTGTTTGACTGTGCTGTCCCAGCTGACACTTTTGAGAGCTTGGCTCATGGGTACTCTGTTCAGAATGGGCTGCTTGTGAGAAAATGGACCCCCTCCACTGACACTTCAGTGGGGGAGCCATGGTTACAGGTTGTTGTGCCTGCCACTGCTAAACATGCAGTGTTGAAGACCGCTCATGACATGTTGGGGCATTCAGGTGTGAGAAAGACATATGACCGCATTATGCGTCATTTCTATTGGCCGCGGTTAAGGAGAGATGTTGATGTTGATGTTGTTGATGGCTGGTAAGCCTAATCAGGTCATCAAGCCTGCGCCTTTGCAGCCGATACCCGTGGAGGCTGGTCTTTTACCCCTCACCCACGAGTAAAAAAGAGCTGATGCACTTTTTGGGCATGGTAGGGTTTTACTGCAGTTTTTGCCCAAACTTTTTTTCTGTGGTTGCGCCGTTGACTGACCTCTTGAAGTCCTCTGTGAAGTTTGACTGGACTCCGGTCTGCCAGTCTGCTTTTGAGAGAGTAAAGGCTCTCCTCACTTCCTCTCCGGTCTTGGCCGTGCCGCAGCTGGACCGGCCGTTCAAACTGCACGTTGATGCTAGTCAGGTCGGAGCTGGTGCTGTGTTGCTCCAGGAGAATGAACAGGGCGTTGACTGCCCAGTCAGTTTCTTTTCCAGGAAGTTTGCTTCCTATCAGTCCAGCTACTCAGTCATTGAAAAAGAAGCGTTAGGGTTAATTTGGGTGCTTCAGCATTTCGATGTTTATGTCGGGGGTGCTGTTTCTCTTGTGGTCTATTGTGATCATAACCCTTTGACGTTTCTGCAGTCGCTCCAAAATCCGAACCAGCGGTTAATGCACTGGGCTCTATTTCTACAGCCGTTCAACTTAGAGATACGTCACATTAAAGGCTCAGACAATGTGCTAGCTGATGCTTTGTCCCGTGCTCCCACGGATTAATGTTTCATGTTTATTACCCCATGCTTCCCTCTCTGTCTTCTTTGTTTTCCAGGGCCCGGATAACAGATGTTACGACAGTTGGGAAGTGATTTTAGGGAAATAGGGGTTATTTGGATGTATATTTGGGAATTTAAATGGAAATTTATTTAAATTCAGTGATTTTTTGTATATTTTTGTGTCCCTTTAATTACGTTGTTGCTCAATAGGCACATTTGGTGACCTTGGAGAATTTGGTGTAATTTAAATTGGTGACTTTTGGTATAATGGTTGTGGGCATAATGACTTATGATAGCCTACAAGCCTCTTGTTAAGGGGGAGGGTGTTACGGCCCCTTGGGCCTCTCATCCATGTTCTGCAGTAATGTGCTTATTTCTGTTCTCGCGTCTTGTAGGCCTGGTCCCGTGTGTTCCTGAATGGGGATGTGCCAGCGCGCCTCACAGCCGAGGACATAAAGTGGGCCTGGCCTTTGAAATGAGGCAGTGGAAACTTTGCTTTGTCTTTTGTTGTATTTGATGTTGAGACTGTTCTGAATTCTATATGCTTTCTTCACGGAATTAAAACCAGAGACGTGAAACTGTTGCAAAGTCTCGCCTGCCGTTTCTTTGTTACTTTGAGCCGGTAACACAAGTGCAGATGTTTTTTGGTTTTTTTTAGGGAGGGGGGGTGGGGAGGGAGTCACGCTATGCGGGGTCGACGTGAAGTCTGAACAAGTGAGTCTTGAGTCTTTTGCGGAAGATGGCGAGTGACTCTGCTGTCCTGACATTGGTCAGGAGTTCGTTCCACCACTGAGGCGCCAGAACAGAGAAGAGTCAGGATTTCGCTGGGCGGCCTTTGTTTGCTCTCAGCGATGGCGGTACCAGCCGGCCAGCTGATGTAGTAGAGCGAAGTGCTCATGCTGGGGCGTGTGGTCTGACCAGTGTTTGGAGGTAGATGGGTGCAGTTCCGTTGACGGCCATGAAGGCCAGCACCTTGTACTTGAATCTGATGCGGGCCGCAACAGGAAGCCAGTGGAGGTCACGGAGGAGGGGGGTCACATGGGAGAATCTAGGTGGATTGAAAACAAGGCGCGCTGCAGCGTTCTGGATACGTTGCAACGGTTTAGTCGCACAGGCTGGGGAGTCCAACCAAGAGCGAGTTACAGTAGTCCACGCGGGGGATGACCAGCGATTGGACCAGGAGTTGTGTCGCGTCCTTTGTGAGGAAAGACCGGATCCTATGGATGTTGTAGAGGGCAAATCTGCAGGATCGGGCCACTGCGGTGATGTTGGGGGTGCAGGATAGTCCATCGTCGAGGATTACACCCAGGTTCCTTGCAGTTGATGAAGGCGTTACCGTGACGTCCTTGACAGTGACTGACAGGTCCATGTGAGGGCAGTCTTTCCCCGGGATGAAGAGGAGTTCAGTTTTACTAAGGTTGAGCTTGAGATGATGCGCAGTTGTTCAAGTGGCGATGTCTGCCAGACATTCTGAGATGCGCGTGGCAACATGGGTATTGAAGGATGGGGGAAAGGAGAGGAATAGTTGGGTGTCGTCAGCATAACAGTCGTAAGAGAATCCATGTGATGTGATTGCAGAGCCTAGTGATCTAGTGTATAGTGAAAACAGAAGCGGTCCTAGTACTGAGCCTTGAGGGACACCAGTTTCCAGGGAGCAGGGTTTGGACAAGGAGCCATTCCACGTGACCTGAAAGGTGCGTTCTGTCAGGTATGATGCGAGCCAGGTTAGAGCAGAGTCAGCAATGCCAAGTTCGGCCAGAGTGGAGAGGAGGATTTGGTGGTTGACTGTGTCATACGCAGAGGATAGGTCGAGGAGAATGAGGACGGACGAGTGGGACGAGGCTCTGGCAGCATGGAGCAACTCAGTCACTGTGAGGAGGGTCGTCTCAGTGGAGTGAGCAGTCCTGAAGCCTGACTGATTAGAGTCAAGGAGGTCGTTTTGCGAAAGGTAGGAGGACAGTTGGTTGTAGACGGCACGTTCCAGGGTTTTAGAGAGGAATGAGAGAAGAGATACGGGTCTGTAGTTTCGGATGTCAGCCGAGTCTAGAGTGGGTTTCTTTATGAGTCGCTTTACTGTAGCTGTCTTGAAAGGAGCTGGAATACGACCTGAAGTGAGGGAGGAGTTGATCAGGGTGGTGAGGTAAGGCAAGATGTTGTGTGAGATGTTTTGGAGAAGAGAGGAGGGAATCAGGTCGAGGGAACAGGTGGTGGCACGGTTAAGCTTAGTTTATGCTTCTGCGTCAGGTCGACGGCGTACCTACGCCGTAGCTACGCCGTCGACGCAGACCCCTACGCCGAACATCTGCGTCACTTGACGCGCACCTCCCAAAAATCCTAACTACGCGTCGAAACGGCGCAGACAGCAGGGACATGCGACGCGGACCTCGAGGGCTGTGATTTGTCCGCGTTACATCATTTCCGGGTCGCAGCGTTCAAAGGACGTACAGACCACCTCCTCACACGTCTTCTCCTTCGTTTGGTATTTAACATTTGCACTAGAAGCATTTGTTCTTCAATATCGATCAGCTCCAGCTCCAAAAGTATCCTCTCTCGCTCAGTCGCCATTGTTCAATGTACTGTTTACCAGAGACCAGGCGTGTTCACTCTCTGGCGTAACCGGAAAGTAAACACTCCAGGTACAAATTCATGCGGTTTCGTTACTCAGCGCCCCCTAGCGTTGTGGCGGTGAATTACCACGCGATGCATAGACACCGCCGCACTACTATAAATGAAAAATCACAGCGATCATGTTCGCCGACACCTAGGCGCACAATCGCCGCGCAAGCATAATCCCCGCTTTAGACGTCACTAGTGTGTGAACATCTTCAGAGGAGAGAGGGCTGAAGCAGGTAAGGCTGTCATAGGTGAGGGTTGGGGGAGGTGCTTTCTGGGAGGGCATAGGAGTAAATGAGGAGCTGATGTCTTTTACTTTCTTGGTAAAGTAAGTTGCAAAGTCATCAGCAGTGAGGGAGGATGGAGGGGGAGGGGTAGGAGGGGTGAGGAGCGAAGAGAACATGGAGAATAGTTTCCTGGGGTTGGAGGCAGAGGAGTTGATCTTTGACAGGTAGAAGGCAGATTTGGCTGCTGAAACAGTTGATAACAAATCAGACAGGAGGTGGTGGTAGTGAGCAAGGTCACCAGGATGATGTGATTTTTTCCATTTTCTCTCTATTGCTCGTAACACCGATCTGTTGGTCCGCAGCGATTCAGACAGCCAGGGAGGGGGGGAGATGATCGAGCTGGTCGGGAGGTGAGGGGACAGAGAGCGTTTAAAGAGGAGGAGAGGGAGGACAACAGAGTGGAGGAGGCTTCCTCGGTGGACAGTAGAGAGAATTGTCCTGTGGATGGTAGTGAGATGAGAACAGTTGAGGAGAGAGTGAAGGGAGAGAGGGATTTCAGGTTGATTTCAAGGTACTGCACACAGTACACAAGATACTGCAGACAGTACACAAGGCACTGCAGACAGTACACAAGGTACTGCAGACAGTACACAAGGTACTGCAGGCAGTACACAAGGGACTGCATGCAGTACACAAGAGACTGCACACAGTACACAAGATACTGCAGACAGTACACAAGAGACTGCAGACAGTACACAAGAGACTGCACACAGTACACAAGATACTGCAGACAGTACACAAGAGACTGCAGACAGTACACAAGAGACTGCACACAGTACACAAGATACTGCACAAAGTACACAAGATACTGCAGACAGTAAACTGTTCGGTTCTTTGCAGAATGATCAGTTCTGTTGTTGGCTGAACTGACTGACAGTGTGTGTGCGTGTGTGTGCAGCTGTGAACAGTGTGCCTGTCTGATCATTGCATCAGTGTGACAGAGCTGCAGCAGATCAGGTGCGTGTTCTCAGTCCCGGAGGAGAATTGTCTGCTGCTCCACAGCTGACACACACACACACACACACACACACACACACTTAAGACCTCAGCGATGCATTAAAAACACAAAATGATCCAAAGTCAAATCCTCAGTTTTATGAAGACACGTTTTTAGTCGTGTATGTCATGAGACTGTTTAATCTTTAATCTCCACGTGAAGAGATGATGATGTCACTATATCCATGCCCCCCCCCCCAAGGCTCTGGACTTTGAGACAAAGTCGAGCTACATGATGCGTGTCGAGGCGTCCAACCGTTACGTGGATGCTCGTTTCCGGTCAGCGGGTCCATTCAGCGACACGGCAACAGTTCGTCTGCTGGTGGAGAATGTAGACGAGCCTCCCGTGTTCTCCGCCCCCTTCAGTCGGATGGTGATCTCTGAGGCTGCTGCCGTGGGAACTGACGTAGGATCAGTGTCAGCTCATGACCCCGACTCCATCAACAGCCCCATCTGGTACGATGGCAACAGTGTGTGTGTGTGTGTGTGTGTGTGTACAGTTGTGTGTGCAGGTGTATTAACAGTACCAGCAGGTGTTTCTATTTACTTATGTGTGTGTGTGCAGGTACTCTATAGACAGGAAATCAGACGTGGAGTGTTACTTTAACATCGACAGCCGCTCAGGTGTGATCAAGACTGCCCGTCCTCTGGACAGAGAGACCGTTGCTCTGCACAACATCAGCGTCCTCGCCACAGAGAGCCGTAAGTTTCACCTTTACATCACTTTTTTATTTTATTCATCCTAAAGATGAAGTACGGTGGCCACCAGGGGGAGCATCAGCAACGATCCAGCGTTTAAAGTTTATCTTTGACGTCACATTAAAGGTGTAAAAGAACACAGGGGCAGCATATCACCAGAGTAAGTTATCCATCATTGACTGTAGCTATTGTTACCTAATTAGCTCATGGCTCAGTTAGCTGTGGAGCCAGTGACCCTTGAGTCTGTCTGGACTGAGACCTCAGGTCACAGGAGGAGGCAATACAGTGACTGGGCTCCTCCCAGTGAACCCGTCTGGACACCAGACTGGGACTGAACTTACCCTCTGAGAGTGACAGAGGTAAGTGTGAAGACAGAGGACACAGCACAGAGGTGATTTACAGCGGATCTGACCAGGACTAAGACTCAGGGGACGAGAAGACACGGCAGGCGGGGACAGGAGAGGACAGAGAGAGAGAGACAGAATATTTTCACGTTACTCTGAACTGAGGATTTATTTGGACCGAACCAGAGGTGACTGTGGAGACAAACCAACACTGTTCTGGTGACTGTGGTTCAGTTTGTGTCCAGTTTGAATGAAGTGTGTTTGATGAGTTAACGAGGCGATGAAGCTCGTCTGAGTTCAGTCACAGAGAGAAACTTGAGTTTAGACGGTGGACGGTTATATTTTTCTGTTTAGAAGGAAAATAGATGTCAAAATATTTCCTTTCTTCACATTTAGTGAGTTTATGTTGTTGACTTATTAGACTCAGTAGTGAACTGGCTGCTTTTACATCTCCAGCTGAAACTACAGGCTGTCAGACTATCACCTCTGAGCTACAGAGTGCTGTTAGGAGCTAGCTGGTTAGCATGCTAACTTCAGTAGATACGTCTCTGACTGATCGTCAGCACTGTGTCTTCACTCTCTGATCACAATGTTAGCTCAGTTTTTAATGTTTTAAATGTGCTATTTGTAAGAAAAGTTGATTTTTCAGTCCCATTCCCAACTCATCAAATAGTGTGTGTGTGTGTGTGTGTGTGTGTGTCTCAGAGGATCAGTCTCAGGTGGGGACAGCTGTGGTTCTGGTCTCTGTGACAGACGTGAATGACAACGCTCCGAGCTTTGCCGTCGAGTACCAAACATTCGTCTGTGAGAACTCAGAACCTGGACAGGTAAACTCACCTGGACACTGATGATGTCATCTTCAACCTTTTAAACTTTTATTCATAAATATATCTGACTTCATAAAGTAAAAGTTTTTGTCTGAAGTTGTTTCCTTAATCTGAACAATCATATTTTAGTTTTTTCACAATAAATATTTACTCTTACAGATTAAGAAATGTTTTTTATTCATATTACAGTTATTTATTAGATTTGTCTAAACTCACTTTGACCTGTAAACACAATATATTCCCAATAAATCCCCAATACACAAAGTGAAAGGGAGGAGCAGGCGTTGGACTGCCCGAGGAGATTAATGTTTTGCTGCTGTGACCTTTGACCTTCAGATTAATCAGCTGACAGTTATTTATGTTTAAAGGTCCCATATTATACTGTTTTTCATCAATTTCACACAGCTGTCAGAGGTCCAACAACACTGTATTCGAAATGTATTGCCCCAAACCTATGTGTGGTCCTGAATTTCAGCTGTCTAAAAGTCGCTCAAGTGAGCTCGACTGAGCTCTACTGAGAACAGGCTGTTTCTGTGCCTGCACCTCTAAATGCAGGATGCAGGACTTGTTTGCTTTCCTCATTCTGGGAGTTGGTAGGCTCAGAGAGGACCAGTTTATATATGTAGAGACCAGAGAAAACGTGTTTTTCATAATATGGGACCTTTAAAGGATCTGAAATCTGTTTGCATCTGTTTCTGATCTGCAGCCAAATGTTCCATCAATGTTCTACTGATATGATCCCACACTGATCTGACACTGATCCCACGATGTTCTCACACTGATCCCACACTGATCCCACACTGATCTGACACTGATCCCACGATGTTCTCACACTGATCCCACACTGATCTCACAGTGATCCCACACTGATCTCACACTGATCCCACACTGATCCCACAATGTTCTCATACTGATCCCACACTGATCTGACACTGATCCCACACTGATCTGACACTGATCCCACACTGATCCCACACTGATCCCACACTGATCCCACACTGATCCCACACTGATCTGACACTGATCCCACGATGTTCTCACACTGATCCCACACTAATCCCACACTGATCCCACACTGATCTCACACTGATCCCACACTGATCTGACACTGATCCCACACTGATCCCACACTGATCTGACACTGATCCCACGATGTTCTCACACTGATCCCACACTGATCTCACAGTGATCCCACACTGATCTCACACTGATCCCACAATGTTCTCATACTGATCCCACACTGATCCCACACTGATCTGACACTGATCCCACGATGTTCTCACACTGATCCCACACTGATCTCACAATGATCCCACACTGATCCCACAATGTTCTCACACTGATCCCACACTGATCTCACAATGATCCCACACTGATCCCACAATGATCCCACACTGATCCCACAATGTTCTCACACTGATCCCACACTGATCTCACAATGATCCCACAATGATCCCACAATGATCCCACACTGATCTCACACTGATCTCACACTGATTTCACTCACATGACCGAGGAGGGTCATGTGGGTCGTCTCCTCTCCTCTTTGTTCAGACTGCAGGCAGATACGATCTTTCAGGATTTGATCAGATCAGATTTTTGTGTTACCAATATATTTGCCGGGGTTGCTATGGTTATGACGTAGGCGGCAGTAACTCTGTTTTGTGGTGATGCAGTTTTCCAACACAAAGCGTGATCAGTGATCTGCTCCACATGTGGTTTGGATCTGATTTGCAAAAATAGTGTTCGATGTGTTTCTGTTGTCGAGACTACCTAAAATCCAGCCGGGTTCGGATTAGATGAGGGTTATATGACACACACCCTCCCACCAGAGAGGTGAGCAGAGGAGGCAAGGAAAGGAGTCGAGGAGAGAAGAGATGAGGAGGCACAAAACAGAGAAATGAGAAGAGCCCCTGATCATATCATTCAGCGTGTGGATGCTCAGTTTAAAGGGCCATTCTGTTGTTTCTGGTGTCAGAAGGATCTGAGTCAGCTGCTGGAGTGTAACGCCTGCAGGACATCCTGACAACAGATTAAATAAATAAATTATGTTTTAAAACTGTAATACAGTTTTCTCTCTTTGTTTCATTTTGTGTCAGCTGACCTTCTCGTTGACCTTTGACCTCTCAGATCATTCAGACTCTGAGTGCTGTGGATCGTGATGAACCAGAAAATGGACATCACTTCCTGTTCTCTCTGACCACTGAGGCTGCTGGGAACCTCAACTTCACCCTGAGAGATAATAAAGGTGAGAAACAGAATGTGAATGAAGCTGTTTCATCTCAAACAAACCCTGAGAAATCTGTGAGATGACTCTGTAGAAGTGGATTCACAGTGTAGGCGTGACAACCATCAAGACTGAGCATGTGGAGAAAACAGCACCTACAGAAATTTAAACTTATCCTAGACATTTGAGTGCAGTGGTACCACAGGTAACTCCTTAAAGGAATAGTTCACTCTAGAACGAAATTCAGTCATTATGGACTAACACTCATGCTGATGAGAAGTCTGGTGTAGTTTCTTATTCCTCAAAGTGCAGCTGGAGACCCGCAGGGTTCCCTCCTGCAGCAAAAATCCATATAACGGGCGTCAATGTGCCCGAGACGAAAAGGTCCATAAAACTACACAAAAACTTTGTAATATTCCTCCATACTGCTCGTCCGCTGAAATCCAAGTGTCCTGAAGTGGCGACATCCAGAGTTTACGCGAAACGACATCATTTAGTACATTTTTTCTAGCCTAAACAGTCACTATACTATATTTGCCTGGAGGCACGCGAGTCTCCCTCACAGCGTTTGCACTACGGAAGCCGCACCAGACAAGATCAACGAGAACTCGCGATAGATACACACCGGTATTTACATCCTGCTGTGAGTGTCAAAGTTTCAAATCACCAGTGCAGCAGATCCCTCTTGTGTTTGTGTGTTGCTCGGTCGCTCACAGCTGGATGTAAATACCGGTGTGTATCTATCGCGAGTTCTGTTGATCTTGTCTGGTGCGGCTTCCCTAGTGCATAAGGCTGTGAGGGAGACTCGCGTGCCTCCAGGCAAATATAGTATAGTGACTGTTTAGGCTGTAAAAATGTACTAAATGACGTCGTTTCTAGTAAACTCTGGATGTCGCCACTTCAGGACACTGGGATTGCAGCGGCACATGAGCAGTATGGAGGAATATTACAAAGTTTTTGTGTAGTTTTTATGGACCTTTTCGTCTCGGACACTATTGACGCCTGTTATATGGATTTTTGCTGCAGGAGGGAACCCCGCGGGTCTCCAGCTGCACTTTGAGGAATAAGAAACTACACCGGACTTCTCATCAGCATGGGGGTGAACTATTCCTTTAAAAATGACTCGAGTCTACCTTAAAAAATCCCTGTCTGATTTACTGTTGAAAAAAATTCTTTACAGTCCACAGCTGACCATTTCAAAGTCCTGCAGGTTCGTCTATCTGCTGACAAGACTCAGGTGTTTCAGGCTTTCCATCCATCTGTCCTCAGACAACACAGCTTCTGTCCTGACTCAGCATGGTGGTTTCCTGCAGCAGGATCAGCTGGTACACTTCCTGCCGGTGGTGATTTCAGATGGCAGCAATCCGTCTCTAAGCAGCACTAACACGCTGTCCATCATCGTCTGCACCTGTGATATCACCCGGAAACCATCGCTCCTGCAGTCATGGTACATCCCCACTGGTGGTGGTCGGCCTCAGCACTGCCGCCACCGCTGGTGTCCTCACCTGTGTCCTCACTCTGCTGGGTAAGACCTGAGACATGACCATCAGCACAGAGACCTACCTCCAATCATAACAACCACCTACAATCATAACAACCACCAACAATCATGATAACAACCAGGATGTAATGGAAGTTTGATACCACTGTTTAAATGAGTCCCCCCTTCTTGTGTCCTCAGGTGTTGTCATGGTAACGGTTGCTGTCCGACACAGGAGGAGAGAACCTCTGATGATGGATGATGAGCGAGACATTCGTGAGAACATTGTTCGTTATGACGACGAAGGTGGAGGTGAGGAGGACACCAAGGCCTTCGACATGCTCACTTTAAGACACCTTAACAAAAACAAAACCAACCCACCAAGACCCAGACCAGAACCCGCCAAGACTCCACAGCAGAACACTGGAGGTATAGCACAGATAAGAACCGGCTGTTCCAGGAGTTCATCAGGGATAGACTGCAGGAGGCAGACCTGGACCTGAAGGCGCCTCCTTACGACTCTCTGCAAACCTACGCCTTCGAGGGAAGCGGGTCAGCCGCTGAGTCGCTCAGCTCATTAAATTCAGCTCGACTCATTAAATTCATTAGAGTCCGAGCAGAACTATGACTTCCTGAAAGCATGGGGGCCGAGGTTCAGGAAGCTTGGCAGACCTCTATGGAAACCATGAGGGAGGGGGCGTCGCCTCATTGCCCTCAGGCAGCCCCTACAACAGGTGTGTCAAGACAACAGGTACGGGGGCGTAGCTTAAATAAGAACTTCCTGTTTAATCTTTCTGTTGTCTTTATCTGAGTCATCTGAACTGGATCAGGATCACATGTGGATCAAGATCAGAGTGCTGTCAGAGGTGTTTCTGATACCCTGAACCTGAGTCACGGCAGAGTTCAGGACATCCTGTGTTTTTAAAACTGAGGATACGTCACATGAGGATGGATGGCCCCATCTCCTTTTGGGGGTTAGAAGCGTACTTTAATCTTCACTTTCATAACACGAGAAACTACTTCTTCATTGTGGTAACAGTGTAAATTCCTCTTTGAAGACAATAAGTGTGAATTATTTACAAACTATCATCATAAGTCATGTTTCCATACAACAACTTCTATGTGAATTGAACTGAAGAACTGAATCCAAACAGCAACTTTCCAAAGACGGAGCAGAAGGAATAACTTAAACTTTCACCCTGAGACACATAAATAGTCACGGTCAGTGTGGTAACTGATGCTAGGGATGAGTACAATCACACAGTACAGCAGTATGACTGTAAACTAAAACTAAGACTGTTATTGGACAACAAGAGGTAGCGTCAGCTACGTCAAGCAAGTTTCAAGTCTTTGTGTGGCAATCCACACAGGAGAGGGAGCTGCTGAGTCGAGGATAGGAGGACTTTTCCTGTGTCCCTCAGAGAAAGGTGAGGGCGTCCCAAACCACTGCTCAGTCACACTACAGGTAGACAATCAACTGTACCATGACCTTGTTCCAAAACAAACATGGACGGCAACCAGCAGCACGAGACATCTGTGCTAAAAAGTCAAAAGCTCCAGATTTGGTGAGATCCTGATGGAGGCATGTAGGACTGTAGAGTCTCCAGAGGGAACTTCAGATACAGCTGTTTACAGGTACTTCAGGACCCCTGTCAGGACCCCTGTCCGACCGACCCAGACTGGAACAGACACGATCCTGTCAGTCACACACATCAGATTCATCATCCATTTAGTGTTAATTTTGTTAATGACAACTGTGAGGAAAAATGTTCGTCTAAGACATTATTTCTCCATGACAAAGACGAGACGAGTACGTCATAAAATATTACGTGACATTTTATCAGTTCTGGATGAGGTTCTGTCTGATCACTCCTAGACTGATTTTACAGTCTTGCATGGTAATTCAACTGTAAATAGAGGATACCTTACATCTGAAATGGAAAGTTTCATCTTGCGTAAAAATAACATGTCCTTACCAACCCTCCAAAGACAAAACTTCAGGTCCACAATTAAATCTTAGAAGAATGCCAAACTGAACGCCAGGCGACCTTATTTCTCTTATTAAAAAAAATTCCAATCCAAGGGTTCTTTTTCAACAGTTGAAAGTCTGAAAGTCAACCTGCCTTTTCTTGGTAAGATTTTAGAACACATGTATTTTACCAGCAGAATGACTTCCTCTGTCACATTGCTCCCCATCTGGTTTCAGGAATCAGCACAGGAGACAGTGCTAGTCAAAGTTTTTAATGAACTCAGAATGAACACGGACCAGAAAAAGCTCACTGTGCTCGTCCTATCAGGTATCAGTGCTGCAGTCCATACTGTGGATCATAATATGCCTCTGGACAGACTTGAATAATGCGTCGGTCTGTCTGGCACAGTTCTCATATGGTTCAGGTCTTAATTAGTGGCTGACCAGACCTGACATGTGGCATCCAGCAGGGCTCTATTTGAGGCCCAATTCTTTTCAGTATGCATATGCTACCACTTAGCAACATTATTAGAAAGCACAACATCAATTTTCCTAATTATGCAGATGACACTCAGCTTTATATATCTGTAAGCTCAAATGACTACAGTTCTATCAACAACTTGATTACACGCATCTGATGACCATGATCAGAACTTCTTGCAGCTAAATCAAAACAGACGAGATCTTGTTATTGGAGCTGAGAGAGAAAAACTGATCCATTTATAGTTCTTTAGATCACTGAGTGTCTGTGCCAGTCTGACATGGTGAAAACATCTCAGATCCTCATCCTCATCCTCATGAGTGTTCCTGAAGTCAGGAATGAACTTCACAGAGGCAGCCTTTAAACTTGAATTACTGTATATGAACCAGGTGGAACAGCTGAAGTGCAGCCATTGTTTAATGCTCACTTCACTTCTACCATAAAACTAGAAACTCCAGATTTGTAGTTATGTAGTTAGTAGCTTGCTAGCGTTAGCTGCAGGTATGCTACATGCTAGGGCTGGGTGATCCCCCATATTGATCTATATCGATATTTAGCATGATCTATAATTTGGTCATGCTGCCAGTTTGATGACTGTAATGACTGAAGGCTGAAGAAACCAGAGGGTTTATTATTTGAACTTTAGAATACACTAGTTTGTTTACAAAAAAATAGTAATGTAAACATTTAACTCTGCAAAAAATATGTATCTGGCTAAGTACTAGTTTTATAACTCTCAAATGTTTTAAAGGTAGAAAGCTGAGTAAAAACTGCAAAATCACTTAATGTAAACATGTAAAACCCTAACCACAACTGTGCAAACATCTGCCTTAAGAAAACAATAGACGTTAGCTTGCCTTGTAACTTTACTAATGTAAAAAAACTAAAATCTGTGAATACATCACAAGAACCTTTGGCAGGGCAGCAAACATCTCCAATGTTTATACAACCTAGACAGAAAAGTGGATCATGACAGACCTGGCATATTTAGGTGAAACTGTAAAATAAAATAAAGTTATTTTGATCGTGCAGTGTTCCACAATATCTAGATTGGGTGCCACTTATTGATTTTCTATTTTTGGAGCTGCGCTTCCTGTTATTACTCACTCAAAAATGAACACCTGTCAGTGGATGGCAGTGTGTTTTTTTTGTCCGTCGGTAAAACCAACAAAGAAGAGGAAGAGCATTTAATGCTGTTGACTTGACTGGAACTTCCTCTGCAAAGAGGATGGCTGGCCTCATAGTCAACATCAAGCCTCCAGGAAGAGCGCCATGCCTTGAAGCCAGTTTTCATAGTAGCGAAACTGTGTAATTACATCGTCATGTCATCCCATAAGCTAATATTGTGAAAGAAGCATCTGCAAACGGTGGATACATTTTGTGAGCCTCACAACCCTGAGACATGACTCGTTTCACTGTCAAATTTGAGCCATTCGGTCCAATAAAATTTGGAAAGTCTGAAAGAGCCGCACGATTAAATTATTTTATCCCCATTCAAGTTAGCCGGGCACTAAACAGGAAGTTAGCCGGCTTGGTCCCATTTATTAGTGATAGGCTGTTAGATGTTAGATAGAAAATGTACGAGGCTTATCACCGATATCGACATAAATTTGATTGTGAGCCAGGTTCAAGATCGTTTAATCGCCCAGCCCAGCCCTCCTGCATGCCAGAGTTAGACAGGCTGTTTATATGTTTACATATTTAGAAGTTTATATCAGCGTATAACTGTCCAAAACAAAACAAATGATAAGAATCTGAGTGTGACGCTGAGCTCAGGTCTGTGAAAAGGCAGAGTAAAACAGCCGGTTGTATTAATTAGCAGGCAGGTTCATTACTGATCTCGTAGAAGGGGGGTTTTGAACCATCTCATGTCGCAGTGGTGAGAAGAAACAGACTCGACAACAACAACAACACTATGAGAGCGCTGAGCGAACAACAACAGATTAAAAATGAGCTAAAAGTCGAGATCAGCTGCAGTTTTAGATGAAAATAATCAACATGTCAGAAAAAACTACATTAAATCTGCACAAACAAACAACGGGGGAGGGTATTTATTACATTATTTATTTAATATTACATTTAAACTGTTAAAGTGCAGAAAGAACTGAAACATGCTAAGACATGCTAACACTGACTGAAACAGATCAATACTGAGAAGAGACTTATTAGCATCGTTAGCTCTCGTTAGGTGACCATCAGTCTCTTTCTTCTTCTACGAAATCTGCTTGTTTCCCTGGCTGTGTTTCCATGGTAACCAGTCATCAGAAACCCATGGAGTCTTTTTAATCAGCATCACTGATGATGTCATTAGTGATGTCACTGGGGCTGAGACAGGTGAGGTGACATCAGGTCAGAAGTGCACTTATCTCCAAAATGTTCCCTTTGAAATTAAAGTTAGAGGTTACTATGGTGACACAGGTTGACGCTCCTCATTGGCTGCCATGTGAGGAATGGGCGGAGTCAGTCAGTCACTCAGTAGCAGGTGAGGAGGCGGAGCTTCAGGAGCCACAGCTGAGGTAAGAGGGCAGAGGTTGTTGTTGGGTTTGAGTGGAGAGTGTCGCTGCTTTCTGAGAGGAACGCGATTGGTCAGAGTCTGAGGAGACACACAAGATCCTGGGCTGTGATTGGCCGATAACAGCTCCTCATCAATTACCACAAACTGAAGCTCTTCACTATAATTAAGTATTGATTATGAGGATCATTAATCAATTAATTTATACTATAAAGTGCCTTAATTTTAATTAAAGGCTGGCTGACACGCTCCTTTTCTCGTTTTAGAAAATCCTTCAATATATTAAATTTAACCTGCACTCCACAATTTGTGCTTACCTGATGTTTTATTAAAACTAATCAGAAGGTATCTCACATTGTAGAAAAGAGTCTCGCCTCCCGTTCACGTCCATTCTGAGCGCAAAGAAAATTTGCACTCGGTGGTGAAGCAAACCCGAATCTTGGCTTCGTGTGGAGCTGTGGTGAACTTTGACCTGAGAAGTTGCAGCTACAACCAAGGGCAAAGACATGTGTGTGTGTGTGTTTGACGCCACGAACAGACACAAACAAGCACATCCTGCCCCGCCAACATTCAGCCACCACAGGTGATGTCATTCACATGTCCCTGTGTATGTGTGACCGCAGGTTTCAATCAGGACTGTCCAGTCAGAGAACAGCAGTTAATGAGGCAGGTCAATCATTAACAATAATGTGTGATGTGATACATGTTGTTTACGTCTGGGACACAAGAAAGTTCTGAAGATTTTCAAAATAAAATGAAATTAATTCAAATGGTTTTATTATTTTTTACCCTTGTTGTCGCACCAGCCCCACCACAGCTCCCATTGAACTCATGTAAATTAATTTGAACCTGTGAGGTCAGAGGGAGACGGTGAGTGGATGAGGGTCGTCTTATCCTGGATTCACCTGCTGTCCAGAGCGTTTTGTGGTTTGACTTTCAGCTACAGAACATTTGAACATATTCACCCAAAATATATGCGGGCTGTGGTTCAACACCTAACTGACACTCTGCTGACATCTGGATGTTTGTATTCATGAGTGTTCAAGTTCCTTTGTTTGCTACAATATAAAAGAACGACGTTAAAGTTTGTAATGTTTCAACTGCAAATTAATCATGTAACCTTGAAGATGGAGCTGTGAAGGTACAGGTTTTATTAATTTAATTTAATTTAATGTATTATTTGATCTTAAACAAAAAAAAACTGTAAAACCTTAATAAATCTTTGTCGTATTGCGTACATCCTGACGTGGCTCCTCAGATAAGGAGATCTTTGACTCCCTGTGATAGACTGACAGTAGATTCATCTCAAAGAACAGAAACTGCTTAAGCTAAATCTGGTTGATGATTTGATGTTGTTGAGATCAAACAGTTATTTCAATAACTGAGTTTCACTGGCTTGTGATTTGGTTGTGTGATTTAGGAGATTGATTCTTGGTTTTATTGTGATTTGGTTAATTGAGTTGATTCAGTCTATTAATTAGAGTCTAGGGGAACCAGAGACCGTACACAGAACACAGAGTGAGGTTCCTCCAGGATGATCTCATAGATCATCTCTGGAGTACAGTTAATCCTGCACCACCTATATCATGTACATCTCGTTGTTAACCAGACAGTTAGACAACGACAGCTCCCTATAAGTACATGGTGGGTTGTATTTGCGAAAGGGTTAGGGAACGCTCCTCGCCGAGGTCAAAAGGATATCAGTTTATTCATAATTTTGAAAACCATTTCAAACCAGCTGACAAACCATTTAAGGTCCTCTAACTCTAAAATATTATTCTAAATAACTCTAAAATATTTAACCCCAAATAATATAAATTACAGTGGCCCAGAAGTGCAAACCACAACAACAAACATGATGACATTAACTTCTACTGGGAACGGTAGGTAGGTTCATCTACAAGGACTGTTGCTGATTGGACGGACACATTTTCCGTCTTCCTAACAGGAAGGAAAGACATCATTCATATGTCACGACGACGAGTCACCACTGTTATTATCTACACATGAGTCTGTAACTCAATGAAGCTCTGGTTATGTCTTTTCTTACAGAGCTAATACAGCTGATTGTGAACTGTAGCTTCCCAGTAAACACACTGACTTCTTCAGTGGTCAGCTGAAGAGTCTCTGGGCTCAGCAGGACAGCCCATCCTGCAAATACGTGGCCTGCTCAAATTAGCTAACGAGCGCAGAGACTACAGCTCATAAACCTTGGTTTCAGATGCACAAGAGACACAGAAACAACCAGAGCTGCTGTGAGTCAACAGCTTGAGTCATGTAGATAATTAGAGTGGTGTCCGGACAGTGTGTCTGTCTAATCAGCAACAGTAGACAATAGTAATGTCCTTTGTTGCATGATACAAGGTTATTGGAGTGATGTCTTTAATTTGATCTCCAAGATGTTAAAGGTTCAGATTGTCCCAGATCCAGATTTAATATTATGGGGACATCTAAAGAAGCAAAGAAACTGACACTGGCACAACTGCGCTTCTTGGTGTATGGACTTGTCACTGCTAAAAAGCTTATCCTCTTATTTTGGAAAAAGAAGGATGTCCCAACATTGAAGTTATGCCTCATGGAGCTGATGGACACACTCCATCTGGTTCTTCATTCAGGACAAACTAAAAGACTTTGAGAAAACTTGGCAACCTTTGGTATCTAATCTTGCAGGACAAGATGAATCTTGATTACAGTCCTGGATGGGTTGTTGTAGGGAGGCCATGTGAGACTTTTTTTTGCCGGTCTCTGTTTACCTTTTATTTATTTATTTTGTTTAATTGTTTATTTTTCTTAACTGATTCATTACACTCATTAAAAACTCAAAAATATTAGCAAGAACCTTAGTTACACCTTAAACTCAGCTTCATGGATCTGTGGAGATTAAGGGGGAAAGTTACAAAGCCCTTAAACTCTACCTTATCAGTTCATGAAGGGCTTTTCAAATTAAGGTGTTTTTAAGAGGTTTAGATTTTCAAATTACAAGATAAATGGACGTCCGGTGATGCAAGCGACTAAGTAGCCACGCTTTGCTAGAGCTCCAGCTCACCCTGCTATCTTATAACTGTTGACCATCATTTTTAACAAGCTAGCTCGGATATTACGGAGTACTATCTCTGGGGAATGTCTGAACACTTTTGGTGCAGTTCTACTGGCAACATGCCTCCGAAACAAACCAAGCAGAACGGAACTCCTGCCAAGATGACAGCAGCTCAGGTGATAGACCTAAACCAGACCCAGCAATCGCCAATGCTATGGAGGTAATAACGGCTAATATCACTGCTGTGATTGATGATAAGCTTGAACGCATGTTGCACAGTATCAACACTAATATATCTCAGCATCTCAAGGAAATCAATGACCGCGTTGGAGAAGCCGAGGGAAGGATACTGGCGGTGGTGAGCACCACATCTGAGACAGAAAAGCACGTTGCTGTGCTAACTTATCAGTTAATGAACTGACAGAGCACTTGCAGAAAAAATTGAGGATCCTGGGAATATATGAAAAAGCAGAGGGCAGTGACGTGACCCCAGATTCTGGATATGGAAACAAAGGCTGACCAAGTTTAGCCAGAGCGACGCAAAACAGAGTCTCTCTTCGAGGGAGCCGAAATATTTTTCTTTCAGGACTGCAGCAGAGACACTCAAGCAGAGACGGGAATTTTTGGATGTCAAGAGGAAGCTGCAAAACATCCCCGGAGCTGGCTATGCTATGCTATACCTGGCTTCACTCAGGGTCACGGTGAACGACACCACCAGAACTTTCCACACTCTGAACAAAGTATCTATCTAAGTACCGTATGTCTGGGGCAGTTCATATGTGGCCTCTAATATTACTATTACTGCTCTGACTCGTTATTTATCTTATTATTATTATAATGTTTATTCTGAAGCTCAGCCTCTTGTTTTATTTTAACTGGAAATTGCTTATCCATTGGAGTTGAGCCCTTTTTTATATCCATTCTCAATTTTTATTTAAAAAAAAAAAGTAAAAGGAAAGAAAAGCTACAATTAGCGTGGCTCCCTTCACGAGGTGACCCGAAGGAGTTATTGAACTCCGGTATCTATAATCTTTGAGGAGCCTGTTTGGGATCTTTGGTCCGCTCTACACATGTGGACCTGTATAAATACCTCAGGGCTCCGCCTGTGTGAGATGGCCCAGGCATTGTTGTAATCAATACTAAGAATGTTTCAACGTTTTATACGTTTGATGTCCACTCTCATCTTGCACTATTCTCCATGAGTATATCACAGATGTTATGTGTTTATTTCAATATAACTTTTGCTTCTTTCTGGTTTCTTTACATATATTCTCCATATTGAGATGACGGCTAAGCTAGTATGCTTACATCTTTGGTAAGGTCGAGGGTCCTCCGACCTCAAAGATACTCTGTGGGGACTGTTTTTTTATTTTAAGTGTTTTGATAGTTTTGATTTTACATTTTCAGGACCTAGCAAAGATATTAGTATATAGTTTTTACAGGGGTATGGCCAAGGTTTCACTCTATATAGAGATTGCATTGAATGTCCAAAAAACATAACTGATGGAGCAGCTATTATCCCATTTGGGATAATGGATGAAGTGATGAATAAGAGAGACAACAGCAACACAACCCACAGAATTAGGCATAATTTAAGCTTTAAGCATGGTAGGAGTTAGTGCTGAGCTCTGTTCTTGCACTGTGCGGGTGGTACACCACCCAGTGAAAAGAAAAAAGATACTTTTGAAAAGGGAAGGAGTTAAAATTGCACCTTTACAAGAAACTGAAAAAGAACATATCAAACTGAAAATTCAACGGTCTATTGGACCCCCAAAATGGATGAATCCCCAACAGAGAAGTGACCTCCTACTTAAAAGGCCAGGGCAGTAATAGAGCTATGTGAGGAGATGGGATACCTTGATATATGGAGGATCACACATCCAGGAGTGTTCATAAAAGTAGCTCAAGAATAGATTATTTCTTTGTGCCTAAATCTAAATTAAATCCTCTTGTTCTATTGGAAATATCAACATTTCAGACCATAGCCCCATATTCCTTCAGCTCCTCCACCAGGGGGTCCACCCTCACCAAGACGAGGAGATTTGACTCTTCCTTGCTCAGTGACTCTAACTTTATCTCTTATTTTACCTCTGAATCCAAGATATTTTACATAATTAACAATACAAGTGACTTCTCTCCTTCAAGTCTTTGGGAAACAAGCAAGGAGTATTCCAGAGGCTTAATAATATCATATGTGAAAAGTAATCAACAAAAAGCACTTGAGTGTCAGAGGGAAGTTCAATTATCTGAAGCAGAAAAAACTGATGTTAATGACCCTTCTGAGACTAATTATAAAACAATGTTGGCTATCAGGTCTTCACTGAACTCCTGACTTACTCATAAAGGAAAACAGTACATCAGATTTGCTCAACAGAAGTTATATGAAGTCTGTAACAAATAAATAAAAGTAAATACCTAGCTCAACTAGTAAATAAGAAATCTGATTCTCAGTGTATCCCGGTAAAAGGAAAACAGACACAGAGAATATTAACAAGGTGTTTGAAAAATATTATAGTCGATTATATAAAAGCAAACAACCCAGGTCTGGTCAGAGGTCCTCTGAGCCTTGTTTTCTAATCTGAGTCAACCTGAATTTACAGATTTACAGAAGGAAACAATTAATAAACCAATAACTGAGCAGAAAGTCAAGGGAGCTCCAGATTCCCTGCAATCAGACAAAGCCCCAGGCCAGGATGGGCTGATTTTAAACCCCTACTAATACAACTCTTGCTTAATATGTTTCATGATTGGCTGAGGAATGGCTTCCTTCCCAGATCACTAACAGAGACCAATATCAGCCTTATTCTAAAAAGGGGACGGTCATACAGGCTTATTAGCCTGCTGAATAGATCTTAAATTGACAGGTCCAAGTGTATGATGAAGGTATTCTATAAGATTTGGTCCCAGTTCTTAGAATATATTGGTACTAGACTGGCAGCCATTTTGCTGAAGGGTCTGGTGGATCAGTTAGGAAACCACACAATGTACTGATGCATAACTGATCTGCTTTGGGCTCACACGGATTATAATGTGTAAGTGATGCTGTACTGTATAGGAGTGCTAGACGTGGATACTGTCTCTGATGGGGGAGAGTACCCTTTTTTATTTATCGGTATTCTTTTATTCTATCATTTTTTGTGTGTTTGTTTTTGATGTGTGACATGGCCTCCCCCTTGTTGTTCTTTGTTAACTGTTGAAGTTGTTGGTTTATCTTTGTATTTGTTTGTAATGGTCTATTCATTTCTTTGTGTCTTAAGTGTTTTTGATGCTGTACTGCATATACGGAAGTGCAAAACTATGAGCTGTCTTTGATGGGATGTGAAACCCTCCCCCTATGTTCCTTATGTTCCTTCAGTATGTGACAGAACCTTCCCCTCTGACACCATCTGGTCTGTTGGCCTGTTCTGTACATGTTTGTATATCAGAGAGCTCAATAAAGATATTGACCATAAAATGAAAAGACAAGCAAAGGATCTCTGACTACACACACACTGATTTAGACTGAGATGGTAAATGTTAATTAAGGGTTAATTATGTTAGTTACGGGTTAGTTAAGTGTAAGTGAAGGTTAGTTAGAGTTAGTTAAGTGTAAGTGAAGGTTAGTTAAGTGTAAGTGAAGGTTAGTTAGAGTAAGATAAGTGTAAGTGAAGGTTAGTTAGAGTTAGTTAAGTGTAAGTGAAGGTTAGTTAAGTGTAAGTGAAGGTTAGTTAGAGTAAGATAAGTGTAAGTAAAGCTTAGTTAAGTGTAAGTAAAGCTTAGTTAGTTAGTTAGTTCGTTAGTCAGTTAGTTAAGCGTAAGTAAAGGTTAGTTAAATGTAAAAAAAATGTTAGTTAGAGTTAGTTAAAGGTGTAAGTGTGTCATAGTGCTGATGATGTTGACAATGGTGATGTCACTGACCATGAGGAGGCGGTGTGCGTAAAGCACCTCAGGTTCATCTGGTTTCCTGGTCGGCACAGCGACGTTCCATCGCTGAAGCTCCACCGTCATCTCTGCCGGGCTGAAGAGGACTGCCGGGTCGCCATGGCGTCGGTTAATCAGCTCCACCAAACGCTCCTTATAGTGAACCCTGACAGAACAGATGGGTGGAGACGATGTTCAGGTGGTCTGTTACTGGGAGCACTGGTCTGACTGGCAGACGTCTCTGTGTTCAGGTAGGTCTGTTACTAGGAGCACTGGTCTTACTGGCAGTAACCTCTGTGTTCAGGTGGTCTGTTACTGGGAGCACTGGTCTGACTGGCAGACGTCTCTGTGTTCAGGTAGGTCTGTTACTGGGAGCACTGGCCTGACTGGCAGTAGCCTCTGTGCTCAGGTGGTCTGTTACTGGGAGCACTGGTCTTACTGGCAGTAGCCTCTGTGTTCAGGTAGTCTGTTACTGGGAGCACTGGTCTTACTGGCAGTAGCCTCTGTGTTCAGGTAGTCTGTTACTGGGAGCACTGGTCTGACTGGCAGACGTCTCTGTGTTCAGGTAGGTCTGTTACTAGGAGCACTGGTCTTACTGGCAGTAACCTCTGTGTTCAGGTGGTCTGTTACTGGGAGCACTGGTCTGACTGGCAGACGTCTCTGTGTTCAGGTAGGTCTGTTACTGGGAGCACTGGCCTGACTGGCAGTAGCCTCTGTGCTCAGGTGGTCTGTTACTGGGAGCACTGGTCTTACTGGCAGTAGCCTCTGTGTTCAGGTAGTCTGTTACTGGGAGCACTGGTCTTACTGGCAGTAGCCTCTGTGTTCAGGTAGTCTGTTACTGGGAGCACTGGTCTGACTGGCAGACGTCTCTGTGTTCAGGTAGGTCTGTTACTAGGAGCACTGGTCTTACTGGCAGTAACCTCTGTGTTCAGGTGGTCTGTTACTGGGAGCACTGGTCTGACTGGCAGACGTCTCTGTGTTCAGGTAGGTCTGTTACTGGGAGCACTGGCCTGACTGGCAGTAGCCTCTGTGCTCAGGTGGTCTGTTACTGGGAGCACTGGTCTTACTGGCAGTAAGTAGCCTCTGTGCTCAGGTAGGTCTGTTACTGGGAGCACTGGTCTTACTGGCAGTTGCCTCTGTGTTCAGGTAGTCTGTTACTGGGAGCACTGGTCATACTGGCAGTAACCTCTGTGTTAAGGTAGGTCTGTTACTGGGAGCACTGGTCTGACTGGCAGTAGCCTCTGTGTTCAGGTAGGTCTGTTACTGGGAGCACTGGTCATACTGGCAGTAACCTCTGTGTTAAGGTAGGTCTGTTACTGGGAGCACTGGTCTGACTGGCAGTAGCCTCTGTGCTCAGGTAGGTCTGTTACTGGGAGCACTGGTTTTACTGGCAGTAGCCTCTGTGTTCAGGTAGTCTGTTACTGGGAGCACTGGTCTTACTGGCAGTAACCTCTGTGTTCAGGTAGGTCTGTTAGTGGGAGCACTGGTCTGACTGGCAGTAGCCTCTGTGTTCAGGTGGTCTGTTACTGGGAGCACTGGTCTTACTGGCAGTAACCTCTGTGTTCAGGTAGGTCTGTTACTGGGAGCACTGGCCTGACTGGCAGTAGCCTCTGTGTTCAGGTAGTCTGTTACTGGGAGCACTGGTCTTACTGGCAGTAGCCTCTGTGTTAAGGTAGGTCTGTTACTGGGAGCACTGGTCTTACTGGCAGTAACCTCTGTGTTAAGGTAGGTCTGTTACTGGGAGCACTGGTCTTACTGGCAGTAGCCTCTGTGTTAAGGTAGGTCTGTTACTGGGAGCACTGGTCTTACTGGCAGTAACCTCTGTGTTCAGGTAGGTCTGTTAGTGGGAGCACTGGTCTGACTGGCAGTAGCCTCTGTGTTCAGGTGGTCTGTTACTGGGAGCACTGGTCTTACTGGCAGTAACCTCTGTGTTCAGGTAGGTCTGTTACTGGGAGCACTGGCCTGACTGGCAGTAGCCTCTGTGCTCAGGTGGTCTGTTACTGGGAGCACTGGTCTTACTGGCAGTAGCCTCTGTGTTAAGGTAGGTCTGTTACTGGGAGCACTGGTCTTACTGGCAGTAGCCTCTGTTTTCAGGTGCAGCAGGTCGTCCACAAGGCTCCTCCCGTCTGCTGCTGTCGTCTCTCAGCTCCAGTACCAAACACACACCTGAAAGTGGCGACAGGTGTATGTCATTAAACTGGGAGAGAAAAAGTTGGCCGTGATGAACAGAAAGAGAACTCACCTGTCTGACTGGTGTCAGGGGAGCTGCCATTGGCTGGTTCCAACCAGGTAGGAGACACCCTGTAATACTGCAAGACAAGAAACACACACTGTCCTCACATCACCTGCACACACTTGAGCTGTCAGAGCAGCAGTGGCTCAGCTGGTTCTCACCTGGAGCAGCAGGTGCAGGCGGGGCACACTCCAGTCTCTCAGGTGGTACAGGCAGTCTCTGGGGTGGTGGGCGTGGAGACCTTTGGTTCTACAGTCAGCAGAAAAGCTGCAGACCTGACAACAGTAAAATCCACATCAAAACATGGTCTCAAAGTCTGGAAAAAAGTGACCACATGGTGGCGCTACACCGTGTGTGAGTATATCCACCAGCACTTCAGCTTCTTTAGTATCTGAGATTTAAACTTTCAAAGTAAGAGCAGGAGAATCTCTTTGACGCAGTAGAACACACTGTAGAACACACAGTAAAACACAGTAGAACACACAGTAGGACACACAGTAGAGCACACAGTAGAACACACAGTAGAACACACAGTAGAACACACAGTAGAACATGCAGTAGAACACAGTAGAACACACAGTAGGACACACAGTAGAACACAGTAGAACACACAGTAGAATACACAGTAGAACACAGTAGAACACAGTGGAACACACAGTAGAACACAGTAGAACACACAGTAGAACACACAGTAGGACACACAGTAGGACACACAGTAGAACACAGTGGAACACACAGTAGAACACAGTAGAACACACAGGAGAATACACAGCAGAACACACAGTAGAACACACAGTAGGACACACAGTAGAACACACAGTAGAAAACAGTGGAACACACAGTAGAACACAGTAGAACACACAGTAGAATACACAGTAGGACACACAGTAGAATACACAGTAGAACACAGTAGAACACAGTAGAACACAGTGGAACACAGTAGAATACACAGTAGAACACAGTAGAACACCGTGGAACACACAGTAGAACACAGTAGAACACACAGTAGAATACACAGTAGAACACAGTAGAACACGCAGTAGAACACACAGTAGAATACACAGTAGAACACAGTAGAACACGCAGTAGAACACAGAGTAGAATACACAGTAGAACACAGTAGAACACAGTAGAACACACAGTAGAACACAGTAGAACACCGTGGAACACACAGTAGAACACAGTAGAACACACAGTAGAATACACAGTAGAACACAGTAGAACACGCAGTAGAACACACAGTAGAATACACAGTAGAACACAGTAGAACACGCAGTAGAACACACAGTAGAATACACAGTAGAACACAGTAGAACACGCAGTAGAACACACAGTAGAATACACAGTAGAACACAGTAGAACACAGTAGAACACACAGTAGAATACACAGTAGAACACAGAGTAGAATACACAGTAGAACACACAGTAGGACAAACAGTAGAACACACAGTAGAACACACAGTAGAACACACAGTAGGACAAACAGTAGAACACACAGTAGAACACAGTGGAACACACAGTAGAACACACATTAGAACACAGTGGAACACAGCAGATGTAAACTCACAGATCCGGGGCTGAAGGTCCGGCTGCAGCCTCCACAGAACTGATGCTGACACTGACTGCAGGTGAAGTGAAGACAGCCTCCTTTAGACAGACTGAACACACACTGACATTGTGGACACTCTGAGGACACACAGACACATATACAGTTAGACAACAACAACAAACACGCACTCATTCATCAACAGAGAAAACAAAAACAGCAACTTTCCACCCAGTTTCAGGTCTCATGAGAACCTGGTCTCAGGAGAACCTGGTCTCAAGAGGACCTGGTCTCAGTTGCTGTTACCGATGCTGTTGTAGCGTAGCAGGGTGCTGCTGTTCTGGTCTGGCTGGTTCTGCTGCTGCCACCGTCTGAACTGTTGACAGGAAAGACCCTGATGCTGAGGAGACCACTGTACACACACACACACGCACGCACACACACACACACACACACACACACACACACACACACACACACACACACAGAGGAATCAGTTCAGTTAAGGTCTTAGTGTGTGTGTGTGTGTGTGTGTGTGTGTGTGTGTGTGTGCGCGCGTGCGTGCGTGCGTGCGTGTGTGTGTGTGTGTGTGCGTGCGTGTGTGTCTTACAGGTGATCTGCACTGACAGCAGGTACTCTTCTTACAGCTGGGACAGTCCATCCTCAACCTGTCAGCTTCATGAAGCATCCCAAATGAACACTTAAACACACACACACACACAAACACACACACACATACACAGGGTTAACATGTGTGATTCACACCTGCAGCTTTACTTTAAAATGTAATTCGATAGTTACTTTTGTTTGTATCCTAAACATGTAATCCAGTTACATGTTTCCAGTTACTCTCTCTCAGGTTCTTACATGAGCACACCAGCGGAAGTTCTGCATCTCCTGCAGGGCTCGATCTCTAAGCTTCCTCTGGAAGAGCTCGTGGAGATGAGGAGGTAGGAAGTGACGTATCTGCACACAAACAAACACATAACTGATTCTTCCCAGAACACTGGACCAACAACAGAATCAAGAGGTGATTCTGACTTCCTCCAGATGAGTCCACAAAGTCTAGCAGGTGAGTTTAGACTGAGCCTCACGCTTACGACAGCTACCACGATTGTTTACTGAGTGAAGATTGATCATCAATAATAATAATAATAATAATAATAATAATAATAATAATAATACAGCTCACAGATCAGTTCTGAAGATAAGATTATTTCATATTTAACATTCAATATTTAACATTTCATATATATATATATATATATATATATATATATATATATATATATGTATTCAACTCAGTGAAGATATTTCAGAATCAAACTGATGCAGCTCAAACTCCTCAGAGCTCAGAATAAGACCTCCTCACCTGTGTGTCCAGCAGGTTGAAGTAGTCCATGGACTCTTCCATCCCTCCCTGACGTCTGATCTCAGGTCTGCCACACTGAGGACAGACGAGCTGATCGATGCTCTTTTCTTTAATGGCCGACGAGAAAAACGTCTTAAAACATGTCTGACACAGGAAACAGGAGCAGTGAGTCATGGTGATGATCTACAGGAAATACAAACAGAGAAGAAGAAACATGGTGATGATCTACAGGAAATACTGACAGAGAAAAAGATGAATGAGGCTGTCTGCTCTCTGATTGGCTGAGCCAGATCATGCGTCTCTCACCTTACTGAAGGACACCTGCTCCTGACAGATGGGACAGCTGTGAGTCAGAAACTTGAGGGCTGATGTGAAATCTTGGTTTAGTTGGACTGCCTCCAAGACATCACCGGGGGTGAAGCTCTGCTCCTCCATAGTCATCAGAGAGAGGAAGATGGCCGCTTGGTCTGGAGGAAGACAAGTCGCCATCTGAAAGAGGAAGAGGAAGAAGACCAGCTGAGACCAGCTGAGACCTGCTGAGACCAGCCGAGACCAGCCGAGACCAGCCGAGACCAGCTGAGACAAGCTGAGACAAGCTGAGACCTGCTGAGACTAGCAGAGGCAAGCTGAGACAAGATGAGACCAGCTGAGGTAAGTTGAGACCTACTGAGACCTGCTGAGACCAGCTGAGACCAACCGAGACCATCTGAGACCTGTTAAAACCTGCTGACACAAGCTGAGACCTACTGAGACCAGATGAAACCTGCTGAGACATTTTGAGACAAGCAAAAACCAGCTGGGACAAGCTAAGACCAGCTGAGACCAGCTGAGACAGGCAGAAACCTGCTGGAACCTGCTGAGACCAGTAGTCCTTCTCACCTTGATGTGGTCCTCTCCAGCTCCTGGTTGTAGTCTTTCAGCACAGACGTCTTCATGTGGTACAGCTGCCCGTCCAGCAACTGGAACCAGAACCCCCCAAGCCTGTCTGTCTCTGGCTGCTTCTGATTGGATGATTCCTACGGATGACTCACCCTTCTGGTCTCTGCTGGACTCTCTGTCAAGCCTCAGAGCT
This sequence comes from Pagrus major, assembly GCF_040436345.1. Taxonomy (NCBI): domain Eukaryota; kingdom Metazoa; phylum Chordata; class Actinopteri; order Spariformes; family Sparidae; genus Pagrus; species Pagrus major. The sequence goes on from NC_133235.1 coordinate 30,388,285, forward strand.
CCCATCATACTGCTGAGAGGGTCTGCAATGGGGACAAGACAAGACCAGGTGGAGCACTACAGTACCACAGTACCACAGTACTGAGAACACGTCGTCATGGTAGCGGCTTAAGCGTGCCCTGCTTTATGGTTTCTTATTATTTCACCGGCTTTCAGAAGTGAACAGGACATGGAGCAGATCTTTGTCTATGGTGTCACGTGACTTTACCTGAGCTCAGGTATCTCACCTGAAGAGGGGGAGGAGGGGTTGGAGGAGGAGGAGCTCACAAAGAGGTTGTTGGAGGAGGAAGATGATGCAGGAGGAGCACTGAAGTCAATCCCCAGCAGTTCCTCAGTGTAAGACCTCCCCACCCTCACCTTTTTGCTCTGCTCCCATTTGCTGCCTGCCAGGAAAAGGGGCTTCATTAGGTGTGTATAGCATGCTAAATATTCAACTTGTGGTCACATGATCATCACAGAGCTACAGGAAGTTTACCTTTCTGTCCAGACAGGTGGGAGGGGCTCGTGGAGGAATGTGGTTGGATGCTGCAGGACATCAGTTCAGTTATTGAGTATAACTAATAATGAACAGCACAGGATGATCAGAGAGCTTCTCACCTTCCATCCACACCTGCAGGAGGTGGGCCTTGTTCCACAGACCTGGCATAAAGGGGCGTGTCCTTCTGGAAGGCTCGCCTCATCTCTGACACGAGCAGGGACAGGTTGGACACACCCTGACAGGAAGTGACACGCAGGTTATTATGTTCTGGACCAATAATCAGGTTAACGAGCCACTGTCGGCCCGCTGTACCAGGGTGGGTGGCGACTGATCAGGTAGTCCACACGTCATAGAAGCTGACTTTTAGCCTGAAGGTTGTCCGTTTGAATCCCTGACAGATTCATACCAGATCAGATGTCCTCTCTAGTTTCTGTCTGTGTGTTTAAATATGCTCAACAGAAGATAAATAAAGGATTTCTATCTTAGAACGACACATTTGAAGCAGGTAAATTAGCAGGTATAGAAGCTGTAGAAGCTATAGACGCTTTAGAAGGTATAGACGCTATAGAAGCTATATAAGGTATAGAAGCTATAGACACTTTAGAAGGTATAGAAGCTATAGAAGCTATAGAACATATAGAAGTTATAGAGGGTACAGAAGGTACAGACGGTATAGAAGGTATAGAAGGTATAGAGGGTATAGAAGGTATAGAGGGTATAGAGGGTATAGAGGGTATACAGGATATAGAATGTATAGAAACCATAGAAGCTATAGAGGGTATAGAGCATAGGTCACTAACAGGCGGACTGTGGTCTGAGTCCGGACCCAGACGCTGTCCTATACGGACATGGACCTATAGTCAATAAATTATTTAAGTATTTTAAATTTTGACGGGGCACTTCTATTTTGACCTGTGCAGCTTTTTTAGACTTTACAGTACTAGTTTAGCGGCTCAGGAAATCCACTGACCAATTGCGTGCGAGTTTAGCCATCCCACATGATGCTACTCAGCCAATCAAATCTGTGCATTCCAGGCGATAAACATTGCGACTCTGAATACAGACAGATGAAAGAGAAGCGAGTGACAGACGAAAGACGAGTGAGTGATACAGGGAGAGAAGACAGAGAGATGAGTGAGCCGGAGGCAACAGAGAAAAATAACCACACATGGCGAAAAGTGGACAGTGAAAACAGAGCTTTCAAGCCAGAATGGACAGACCTATTCATTCTCCACAATCAACATTTTTAAAACTAAATATCGTTCCAGGCTCACCAATGAGCACCTGCACATGTGTATGAGAATGGCCCTGACACCATTCCAGCCCAGATTTAAAATCCTGGCAGGACAAGCTAGAGCTCAATTCTCTCACTGAACAACAGAAAGTGGGGGAGTGGGATACAAGAGGGAAAGAAAGAGAAACTGTAAAACTGTTCAATTGTTAAGATGTGTTGAGATCTATCTGTTGTAACATTGGCTGAGACTGTTAAGATGTGAAACATTAATAAATAAAAGGGAAACTCAAGCTGCTGCTACACTTTATTTTATTTTTCAAAAATGAAGTACTTTATTTTAAGATGCACAATTTTTAAAAAGCTATTTTATTTATTTTCACTATTTTATTTTGAAATGCAGCCCTTCTTTTCCTTAAAGAGAGAAGAAAATAATACATATCTACAGTATTATATATCTGTACAATTTAATGTTAAGTGACAATAAATATTGTCAAAATGTTTTTGAATTGTTCTTTCTTTATTTGATTTGACAGTCAATTGTTGATTACGTGCAGACGTTGATACAACTACTAGGTTACTTCAATATATATCACACTAAATCATAACGCAATTTAGACATTATGATGTTCCGGACCTTTGCTTGAGGAAATTTCCTCTAACCTATATAAGGTATAGAAGCTATAAACGCTTTAGAAGGTATAGAAGCTATAGACGCTTTAGAAGGGACAGAAGGTATAGAAGCTATAGACGCTTTAGAAGGGACAGAAGGTATAGAAGTAGGGGTGGGCGATATGGCAAAAATATCATATCACGATTTTTTAAAAATAAAATCACAATTTCGATTTTATCACGATCTTAAATCAAAAAAAGAAAAACAGACAATTTAGGCCAAAGAACCTTTCTGAACAGATTTTAATTTAAATAGTTGCAGTTTTGCCAACATGTGCAAACAACGTAAACATACTAAAAGGTGTGCACTCTTGCAACATAAAAGGTAGCTTTCAATAAACATGAAAGTAAAATATCAATGAAGACATTACTGTTTGTTTTATTCAACACAGTCATTTTAACAGGATTTAAGTATATCAAAACACTAAATAGCTTATTGGAAAGGGTGTAATTTGCGGTAATTTGAACCCTGTACAATTAGCGCATTACCGTTTATTAGCGGCCAAGCGCAACCTATCCATGCGCCCGTGTGTGTGTGTGTGTGTGTGTGCGTGCGCACGCGCACTCGAGAGAGGCGGCAGGTGGAGGGTCTAACTGGCAGAGATGAGAGATGGTGAAACGCTGTTTTTGTTTTTTGTTTTTTTTTAAAAAAAGCGACCAACTCCTCCGTTTGGCTTTCAGCCATGGCTCTCCATGCGGCTACCGCTACACACATAAACAAGGAGGCGGGTAAGAAAGCGCGTCACTGCCCGTAATTCGCTATGATTGGTCGGTCAGGTTGACGACGTAATACGTTTGGTGCATCGGTGCATCAGCATAGAACTGCAATTTATAGAATGTGCCCTAGACGATCCCTACGATCTCTGCACTTTGGCAGATCGTCTACACATTCTAATCCTTCACGATCTAATATCGTCATATCGCACACCCCTATATAGAAGCTATAGACGATTTAGAAGGTATAGAAGCTATAGTTGCTATATAAGGTATAGAAGCTATAGAAAGTATAGAAGCTATAGACACTTTAGAAGGTATAGAAGCTATAGAAGCTACAGACGCTTTAGAAAGTATAGAAGCTATAGAAAGTATAGAAGCTATAGACACTTTAGAAGGTATAGAAGCTATAGAAGCTACAGACGCTTTAGAAAGTATAGAAGCTATAGAAAGTATAGAAGCTATAGACACTTTAGAAGGTATAGAAGCTATAGAAGCTACAGACGCTTTAGAAAGTATAGAAGCTATAGAAAGTATAGAAGCTATAGACACTTTAGAAGGTATAGAAGCTATAGAAGGTATAGAAGCTAAATGTTTTAGAATGTATAGAAGCTAGATGTTTTAGAAGCTATAGATGCTTTAGAAGGTATAGAAGCTATAGAAAGTATAGAAGCTATAGACACTTTAGAAGGTATAGAAGCTCGATGTTTTAGAAGGTATAGAAGCTATAGAAGCTATAGATGCTTTAGAAAGTATAGAAGCTATAGACGCTTTAGAAGCTAGAGAAGGTATAGAAGCTATAGAAACTGTAGAAGGTAAAGAACATATAGAAGCTATAGAAGGTATTGGAGGCACAGAAGGTATAGAGGATATAGAAGGTATAGAAGCTATAGAGAATATAGAATGTATAGAAGCTCCACAACTTTGATTATCATTGGCTGTTAAACCAACGAGGCAGCCTGATGCTCAGGTTGGAGCAGCACGGCGATGAGGGCGAAGGACTTGATCTGATATGATTTTATCGATAATAATGCCATGATGAGTTCCACCTATCAGTCTAATTATTATTGATCGCCTTATTGATCCCTGATTACTTTCAATGGAGCTGGCTGCAGCAGCAGAAATAGTCTAAAATGGTAAGATGAGAGAATATTTGGACAGTTGTACAATTATAATTATTATAGTAAATTCTTCCGACAGGATATCTGGCATCAATCAGAGGATTTGATCAGCTCAGAGAAATATGATTCTGAAGGATCAAACAACTTTGAAACACTTCTCAACTCATCTGGATTTTCTGGGGTCACACAGACCCAGTAGGTGGTTCAGTTTTTAACAAGTGGATCGAGCTCCACCTGTCAGCCTGCTGCCTCTCTACCTGGACACAAGTAAGCAGCTGACTGACCAGATTAACTAGCCCTGTCTGACTGAGCATGCTCACTGTGTCTCACCTGGGTCCAGTTTTTCAATTCATCCAGACTGATGTTACCAGAGGTGTCCACACAGGGACAGGATGGGTTGATCACCATGGAGACAGAGGGACAGACGTAACAGCGAGGTCGGGACACCGGATGGGTCTCATGAAGCCAGATGCACACTGGGATATTATACTCACTTCCTGTAGAAACACATGATATCATGATCCAGACCAGACTGATCCAGAAAAGAGTAATCCAGTCCAGACTGATCTAAACCAGAGTAATCCAGACCAGACTGATCCAGACCAGACTGATCCAAACCAGAGTAATCCAGTCCAGACTGATCCAGACCAGACTGATCCAGAACAGAGTAATCCAGACCAGACTGATCCAGACCAGACTGATCCAGTCCAGACTGATCCAAACCAGACTGGTCCAGACCAGACTGATCCAGACCAGACTGATCCAAACCAGAGTAATCCAGACCAGACTGATCAAGTCCAGACTGATACAGAAAAGAGTAATCCAGACCAGACTGATCCAGACCAGACTGATCCAAACCAGAGTAATCCAGTCTGGACTGATAGAAATCAGACTGATCCAGAACAGAGTAATCCAGACCAGACTGATCCAGACCAGACTGATCCAAACCAGACTGATCCAGACCAGACTGATCCACACCAGAGTAATCCAGACCAGACTGATCCAGACCAGAGTAATCCAAACCAGAGTAATCCAGACCAGAATGATCCAGAACAGACTGATCCAGACCAGACTGATCAAGTCCAGACTGATACAGAAAAGAGTAATCCAGACCAGACTGATCCAAACCAAAGTAATCCAGACCAGACTGATCCAGACCAGACTGATCCACACCAGAGTAATCCAGACCAGACTGATCTTGACCAGACTGATCCAAACCAGAGTAATCCAGTCCAGACTGATCCAGATCAGACTGATCCAGAACAGAGTAATCCAGACCAGACTGATCCAGACCAGACTGATCCAAACCAGACTGATCCAAACCAGAGTAATCCAGACCAGACTGATCCAGACCAGAGTAATCCAAAACAGACTGATCCAGACCAGACTGATCCAAACC
>NC_133235.1:30398898-30413898 GCF_040436345.1 Pagrus major
GGCCCGCCCAGCGTGTCCAGGATCACCTGGAAGTCATGGACAGCAGCGCGGCAGGCAAACAGCTCCTTCCCCTGCATGAAGGCATCGAGCTGCGGCAGCACCTGCAGGCGACGCTCCTGGGCTGCCTGCTCCGTCAGCACCGGCTCCCTGAAGGTGAAGTGGCAGCGGCCGTGACTCAGCGATGACACGTACGTGATGAGCGTGGTGATGTCAAGGTTCACACGCCGACACTCCTCCACCTGCACCTGAGCTGGAAATGCCAGGCTGGCCACCACAGTGCCACGGTCTACCCGGGTCAGCTCAGCCTCCTCCTCCTCCTCCTCCTCCTCCTCCACCTCCTCCTCCTCCTCCTCCTCCTCTTCTTCTTCTTCTTCCTCAGCAGGCTCCTCCTCCTCCTCCACCTCCTCCTCCACCTCCTCCTCGTCTCCTCCCTCCATCACCACGGCATTGACGGCGACGATGTCCCCGCGGACAGAGATTCCCATGTCCCTGAGGCGGTCGGCCATAGGGCAGGAGACGCCGTTGTAGAAGGCGAAGACAATGTGGGGGTGGCGGTACTGGACGGGCTGCTGGCGGCTTGCCTGCAGGAAGTCCTCTGCCTGCCTGATGATGCTTTTGTCCCCGTATTGGCCCCGCCCCTGCCATATGTTGTGCAGAGCTTCCGCCTTACGGCCCACTGCCTTCACCCAGGTGTGTCCCCCGTTCGCCACCACGTCCACCACCAGAGTCTGCCTGCTGCCGGCAGCGTCCTGGTAGGTGAAGACGTGCAGCAGAGCGACCACGCCCTCCAGACTCTGGGCCGACTCCACGATGGCTGTCAGGTGAGTCAGGTTGGTGCTGTGCAGGTGAGACTCTTTGACCTGCAACTCTCCTGCCTCCACCCGCCGCAAGAAACGAAGCTCCGCCCGCAGTTTACCGCACAGCTTCTGGTGCCCTTCAGCCCCCGGACAGAGCTGCTCCGCACGCTGCAGCAACACCTGAGCAGAGCTGATCCTCTGCTGCAACGTCACCTGGAGAGACATGGTGCTGCATCACACCTGAGGACAAACAGACAGACAGGTAGAGGGAGGTAGAGAGAGGAGAGAGAAAGACAGGTAGAGAAGGACAGGTAGACAGACACACAGGACAGGTAGACAGACAGACAGACAGACAGACAGACAGGTAGAGGGAGGTAGAGAGAGGAGAGACAGACAGGTTAGATGTAGTTGTCATGATGAGTGTATATAACACACACACACACACACACACACACACACACACACACACACACTCAATCCAAATGTTTTCATTAAATCTGAACATTAATATCAGTTCGTTAGCTCTGATTAGCTTTGATGCTAACTCAGTTTTCACAGTGGACTCTGACGTCAGCCAGCTAGCTGCAGCCGGTTAGCTTAAACAGTCTGAAGTTTATCAGATCGTATTTCCGGTCTTTTAAAAACAGATTAAACCTTAAAACGACCTGAATACAAATGTGACGTTGACTTACGGAAGCAATGACGTGTGGACTTTTCAATACGTAGGTTCGTGTTCAGATATCAGCGAACTAATGCTAACGATAATGCTAACTGACTTACTCCTCTACTGGCAGGAAGAACAACGCGGCTCTTCTTCTTCTTCTTCTTCTGCTGCTGCTGCTGCTGCTGCTGTTTCTTCTTCTTCTTCTGCTGCTGCTGCTTCTTCTTCTTCTTCTTCTTCTTCTTCTTCTTCTTCTTCTTCTTCTTCTTCTTCTTCTTCTTCTTCTTCTTCTTCTTCTGCTGCTGCTGCTGCTGCTGCTGCTGCTGCTGCTGCTGCTGCTTCTTCTTCTTCTTCTTCTTCTTCTTCTTCTTCTTCTTCTTCTTCTTCTTCTTCTTCTTCTTCTTCTTCTTCTACTTCATACTGCCATCTTCTGCATACTGCCATCTTCTGGAGTCAGTGAACGCTATCATTACAATTTCCATCTTATTATATTAGTTATTTATCTGTATTTACACGTTTCTAACAGCCAAACTCACATTTCTTGTTAGTATGCAGCTGTTTTATCTTGTGTGATTAACGTGAATAAAAGCTGTCTGAACTTTACTAACATGTTTCCACACTGAAATATATTATAATAATATTGTAATAATTACCCTTCACATGTTGCAGCTGCAGTTAGAGGTCGGCTGCGTCTCCATACTGTGAAGGGTCCTTCCTTATTAACTGAAGGACAGTTAATAACTGGAACGACCGTCTTTGAACAGAGGAGGAGGCCTCAGACTTCACTTATCTGCACATACAATGCTGTCCCCAGACAGTTTAACAACCATTCACACCTGGGCTCACCTGGCCTTAGGTGGTGATGGTTGGGTCAACGACCCACAAGTGGCCCAAACCACTCTGAAACTCAGAGCTCACACGTGTCCTTATGCACTCTGTACGGACACTCTCGCACTCTGTACGGACACTCTCGCACTCTGTACGGACACTCTCGCACTCTGTAAGGACACTCCCGCACTCTGTAAGGACACTCTCGCACTCTGTAAGGACACTCTCGCACTCTGTACGGACACTCCCGCACTCTGTACGGACACTCCCGCACTCTGTACGGACACTCCCGCACTCTGTACGGACACTCCCGCACTCTGTACGGACACTCTCGCACTCTGTACGGACACTCCCGCACTCTGTACGGACACTCTCACAGAGTTAAAAGCCTGCAGCTCCTCCAGTTAGTTAGAAGTGAAGAAGCCTCTTGGATGAGACATGAAACAAGTCCAGTTGACTACGATACAGCACTTAGAATTACCATGACCCGGATGACTGACATCCTGTCTGTCTGTCTGTCTGTCTGATCTCCTGTCTAGCAGCTGTTTTTTCATGGTGTTACCCAGAATGCTTCTCTGCTGATGACTGGCCCTGTAGACTGAACGGTTTACTGCAGAACACCTACAACATTTATTATTGATTATAGATGATGAGCAGAACAAACGGAGACAATAATGAAACAGTACAGGAGATAATAAATACTTTTTATTGATCAGTTGAACAGAAGTTGATTGACAGCATGCTGAGCGGAGCTAAGGCACATAAAGCTGTGAGGTCATTGGTCAGGTGGGTTCAGACGAGTTACCTGCTTCCTTTGACACAAGTTATAAAAACACAACTGAGCAGGTGAGACGCCACGTCACACAGATTAAAAAAAATATATCATTCAGTCCAATCAGGAGGCAGCTCACCTGAACAGAACAATAAACACTGCTGACAGTTAACCTGACAGGTCACCTGGGGTCAGGAGGTCACAGCAGGAGGATGCCAAGTCAGGGGTCACAACCTTTTATCAGCTTTTGGCCTGTTTCTTCTTCTGAACGAGCTCCGCCAACATCTTGTAACGAATCATACACTCCTCCTGGAAGAAACAACACAGATCAATCAGTTAACCGATCGCGTAATAATCACAGACACAGTGTATGTATGTTGGAGGGCTCAGTGTGACCAGGTGTGTCCTCCACTTCTCTGGAATATTTATATTAATCCTAGTTTCCAAATAAAAGGACACATCTGAAACAAATGTTACAAATAAATATTTTCTCCTTCCAGTCGTGAAATCACTTCTACACCTCTATGTGTTTGTACTGTCAGTGTGTCTGGTGTTGAACCATCAGATGAATCAGCTCCTCTCAGCTCATGTGTATCTGTTCTGGTTCACTCTCAGAGCGTCAGAGACCAGCTGGTGAACAGTGGAGACTGATTTCCCTCAGGAGCTGCTGGAGACCAGAGACAAAGTCTACAGAGACACAAGACTGGACTGAGATTAGACTGCAGACTGCAGGACTGTTGTCATGGTGATGTCAGGGAACACCAACCACAAAGTGATCAGGTGTAATCGTCGCCGACACCAGGTGTAACCGTCGCTGAGACCAGGTGTGAGCATCACTGAGACCAGATGTATTCATCGCTGAAGTTGGAGATCTGCAGCAGGAGCCTCACTAAGACTCAGCAGAAGTGACATCTGGGTTGTTTACACATCTGGTGACGGAGCTTCGCAGACTTTAATGATCTCTGGTGTTGGTTGACTTTGTAACCAGGATGCCGGTCTCGTTACGCACTCCTCTCCACGATGCAACTTATTTAATGCTCAGAGGAAGTCAAACATGTTTGGAAACTTGATGATGAACGAATGATGATCACAAAGAGCCTCTTAGTTCCACTGTAATGTTACCACTGCGTCACCTCGTCTTGGTGCAATGGTGTGTCTTTGGATTTAATCTGATGGATTGTTAATCTGTCTCTGTTTTATGTGCTCGTGCTGCTGCTGGAGACTCGGTCAGGATGTTTACTGGTTTAATAGTAAATTAATCAATCAATCAACCAGACTACAATCTGTCTAAGTGTCTGGTCTTCATCCTCACCTTGGTCTTCCAAGGGACTACTTTGGCGATGCGGTCCCAGCGTTCTGCGGTTCCTCGGGGGAACTGTTGCAGAGCAAGTTCCAGTAGTTTCTGTTGGTTCTGAGTCCAGACGGCAGGGTCCGCCTTCTCCCTATTGTCCTGAGGGTCCGGCTCCTCTTCCCCCACCGCCATTGGGTCGAAATCTTTCTGCCGACGACCTCTGACCTTCAACTCGCCCACTTCTGCTGCAGACTTCCTGTTTCTCCTCCTGACTGCCACTGCTGCCTCTTCCTCCTCCTCCTGCTCCTCTTCACAGGCTCCTCCCCCTCTCTGACTCACCACACTGTCAGCAACAGGAAGTGACCTCACAGGGGGAAGAGGTGCCTTAAGCTCCGACAGCTTCACCAGACCTGAAACACAGACAACAACATGGTCAGCACAACCTGATGGTGACAACAGAACCTGACAGTAGAACTTGACATTAACAGCAGAACCTGACAGTGACAGTAGAACCCGACAGTGACAGCAGAACCTGACAACAGAAGCTAACAGTGACAGTAGAACCTGACAGAAGAACCTGACAGTGACAGTAGAACCTGACAGAAGAACCTGACAGTGACAGTAGAACCTGATAGTGACCATAGAACTTGACAGCACAACATGAGTAGAATTTACCTGGCGTGTGGCTCACATTGTCTTTCATCTGTTTGACTTTAGCCGTCACCTGTAGATGAGAACAGATTTAGTTTGTGATCACTGAAGGAATCAGTCAGTAACATGTTTCAGATGGTGGTTCCACCACCTGCAGTTACTCTTATATTAGACATATAAGCAGCTCAAAGTGAGCGACCGGAGTCGAACACTGGTTCTGCCCGTCTGTATAATGAACCTGAACTGATCCCCAGTATGATCCAAGCCAGTTTAAACAGGCTTACGTCAGTCACTGATCGCCCCAGTTCATGAGCAATCTTCTCCCAGCGACCAGGAGACCCTCCAGGGAATTTAACCATCAACCTGCTGAGGAGGCTGAGCTCATCCTCCGTCCAATCTGTAGCCTGAGGACATAAACACAGAGAGAGTGATATCATCCAGGTGTCTGTCACACCTGTGATTCACTTCAGTCCGGTCTGCAGCCTGAGGACATTTAGGATCTGAAGGTTCTCTATCAGATGTTGTGTCTTCAATTTCAAACATAAATAACTGATCAATCACATCACACCTTCTTCTTTGGAGCTCTGCGGTCCTGCAGCCAGTCATCCATCTGGTCTTCAATCTCCTCAATGGATGTCGTCTGGTCGTAACTCTGGCAGGTCAAGTTCCCTGAAGATGGTTCATAAACAGGAAACTCCACCTTCGGCTTTTTGACCTTCAGCCTCTTCTCCCCTGAACAGACAGCGGACAGGAAGTTAAACTCACAGGAGGGTTAGGGTTAGAACTCTGTCAGGTGATGGAGCTCAGACAGGAAGTTAAAGTAAACACTAAGTTTACAGTCGGATTATTCATTCGCAGAAATAATAACCAGCGGTTGATTAACAGTCTTTACTTGGGGTAACTTCCTGTTCAGCCTCAGCTTCTTCTCTCTGCTGCTGCTTCATCTGCTGGTAGTCCTCATAGTACTGCTTCACCTCCTGAAACACACAGATACCAGGACTGAGACCAGGACTGAGACCAGGACCCAGACCAGGACCCAGACCAGGATCCAGACCAGGATCCAGACCAGAAACCAGGGCTGTACTGCTTCATCTACTACCTGGACAGTCTGTGGCAGGTTTTTGATGGACAGGTAAAGCCAGATGCTCAGCTTCAGAGGGAGGATGTCCTGCCAGTGAGGTCGGTCCTGAACTCTAAAACAACAAACAACCAGTGACAAACACAAACAAACCAAGAAAACAGGAAGTACAGAGATGATGTCATAGTGATACCTGTCAGTCCGGTCCTGGCCGATACACCTGAGATCCTCTGCAGGTCTGGAGCTCAGCTTCTTCTTCTTCTCTTTCTTTTTCTTACTCAGCAGCTCATCCTGGAAACATGAAGGATTCATCATCAGATCACATGATTGGCTGGCTGAGTGTCTGTTGAGTTGTGGTTGGCTGTCTGTGTATCTGCTGTGCTGTGATTGGCTGTCTCACCAACTGTTTCTCTAGGTATATGGACCAGATGACAGCATAGTGTCCCACAGTGAGAATGAGGAAGAGGAGGAAAGCCAGCTCTGCATTACTCATCTTCCTCACTCGTCTGTAGTAGAAGACCGGCTGCCGCCAATCAGGAAGCCCGTTCACCAGGATGTCATCGTACCTGCAGAACCACAGAAATGTTATTTCTATAGCATTCCATCTATAGAGTCCTCAGAGGAACTACTAGTGAGGACTAGTTACAGATGTCTGAGGACTAGTTACTCTTGTTTGACAACTAGTTATAGTGGTCTGAGGACTGGTTAGAGGTCTGAGGACTAGTTAATGATGTCTGAGGATTAATTAATTAATTGTCTTGAGGGTTGACAGGGGTTACAGAGCTGTTCTCTAGTTGTAGAGGTGTCGACTAGTTGTAGAGGTGTGTGCTGAGTAGTTGTAGAGGTGTTGACTAGCTGTACAGGTGTGCTGAGTAGTTGTAGCGGTGTTGACTAGTTGTAGAGGTGTGTGCCGACTAGTTGTAGAGGCATTGAATAGCTGTAGAGGTGTTGACTAGTTGTAGAGGTGTGTGCCGACTAGTTGTAGAGGCATTGAATAGCTGTAGAGGTGTTGACTAGTTGTTGAGGTGTGTGCTGACTAGTTGTAGAGGTGTGGACTAGTTGTAGAGCTGTGTGCTGACAAGTTGTAGAGGTGTTGACTAGTTGTAGAGGTGTGTGCTGACTAGTTGTAGAGGTGTGGACTAGTTGTAGAGGCGTGTGCTGACTAATTTTAGAGGTGTGTGGACAAGTTGTAGTAGAGGTGTGTGCTGACTAGTTGTAGAGGTGTTGACTAGTTGTAGAGGTGCTGACTAGTTCTAAAGCTGTGTGCTGACAAGTTGTATAGGTGTTGACTAGTTGTAGAGGCATGTGCTGACTAATTGTAGAGGTGTTGACTAGTTGTAGAGGTGTTGACTAGTTGTAGAGCTGTGTGCTGACTAGTTGTATAGGTGTTGACTAGTTGTAGAGGCATGTGCTGACTAATTGTAGAGGTGTTGACTAGTTGTATAGGTGTTGACTAGTTGTAGAGGCATGTGCTGACTAATTGTAGAGGTGTGTGGACTAGTTGTAGAGGTGTGTGCTGACTAGTTGTAGAGCTGTGTGCTGACAAGTTGTATAGGTGTTGACTAGTTGTAGAGGCATGTGCTGACTAATTGTAGAGGTGTTGACTAGTTGTAGAGGTGTTGACTAGTTGTAGAGCTGTGTGCTGACTAGTTGTATAGGTGTTGACTAGTTGTAGAGGCATGTGCTGACTAATTGTAGAGGTGTTGACTAGTTGTAGAGGTGTTGACTAGTTGTAGAGGTTTGTGCTGACTAGTTGTAGAGGTCTTGACTAGTTGTAGAGGTGTGTGGACTAGTTGTAGAGCTGTGTGCTGACAAGTTGTAGAAGTGTTGACTAGCTGTAGAGGTGTGTGCCGACTAGTTGTAGAGGCATTGAATAGCTGTAGAGATGTTGACTAGTTTTAGAGGTGTGTGGAGTAGTTGTTGAGGTGTGTGGACAAGTTGTAGAGGTGTTGACTAGTTGTAGAGGTATGTGGACTAGTTGTAGAGGTGTGTGCTGACTAGTTGTAGATGTGTGTGCTGACAAGTTGTAGAGGTGTTGACTAGCTGTAGAGGTGTGTGCTGACTAGTTGTAGAGGTGTGTGGACTAGTTGTAGAGCTGTGTGCTGACAAGTTGTAGAGGTATGTGGACTAGGTGTAGAGGTGTGTGCTGACTAGTTGTAGAGGTGTTGACTAGTTGTAGAGGTGTGTGCTGACTAGTTGTAGAGGTGTGTGCCGACTAGTTGTAGAAGCATTGAATAGCTGTAGAGGTATTGACTAGTTGTGTGTGGACTAGTTGTAGAGGTGTGTTGACTAGTTGTAGAGGTGTGTTGACTAGTCGTAGAAGTGTGTTGACTAGTCGTAGAAGTGTGTTGACTAGTCGTAGAGGTGTGTGCTGACAAGTTGTAGAGGTGTTGACTAGTTGTAGAGGTGTGTGGACTAGTTGTAGAGGTGTGTTGACTAGTCGTAGAAGTGTGTTGACTAGTCGTAGAAGTGTGTTGACTAGTCGTAGAGGTGTGTGCTGACAATTTGTAGAGGTGTTGACTAGTTGTAGAGGTGTGTGCTGACTAGTTGTAGAGGTGTGTGCTGACTAGTTGTAGAGGTGTTGACTAGTTGTAGAGGTGTGTGGACTAGTTGTAGAGGTGTGTGCTGACTAGTTGTAGAGGTGTGTGCTGACTAGTTGTAGAGGTGTTGACTAGTTGTAGAGGTGTGTGGACTAGTTGTAGAGGTGTGTGGACTAGTTGTAGAGGTGTTGACTAGTTGTAGAGGTGTGTGGACTAGTTGTAGAGGTGTGTGCTGACTAGTTGTAGAGGTGTTGACTAGTTGTAGAGGTGTGTGCTGACTAGTTGTAGAGGTGTGTGGACTAGTTGTAGAGGTGTGTGGACTAGTTGTAGAGCTGTGTGCTGACTAGTTGTAGAGGTGTTGACTAGTTGTAGAGGTGTGTGCTGACTAGTTGTAGAGGTGTTGACTAGTTGTAGAGGTGTGTGCTGACTAGTTGTAGAGGTGTTGACTAGTTGTAGAGGTGTGTGGACTAGTAGAGGTGTGTGCTGACTAGTTGTAGAGGTGTTGACTAGTTGTAGAGGTGTGTGGACTAGTTGTAGAGGTGTGTGGACTAGTTGTAGAGGTGTGTGGACTAGCTGTCCTCTGATTGGTTGAGAGTTGCTGTATGTGGACTCACTTGCGTCGTCTCTCTTCGTCCTTCAGGACTTCATAAATGGCGACCAGCTGAAAATGAAAAAACAAACTATTTGAGTGAATTAAACATTTAATTTGATGCATGTTATGGTTATTAAGAGCAAACATCAGTTGTTGCCCAGTAATCTTCTGTACAGTAACAGGTTGGGCGGGGCTACAGAGGGGTGGTGTAAACCTTTGATGATCTAATCAATAGAAGAAACACTTCTATGAAACAATTCTATGGGTGAAATAAAGTAATGGATTGATTCTTCAAAGTACATTTTTGTTAAAAGCTTCGTCTTCTTCTGTTATATTTCCAGTAGAGTAGACACTTCGCAGTAGGTGGAGCGTCTTTGCACATGTCTTGATTCAGCGTCCACGTAAACAGTAGAGCGATTTCAGTTGGACTGAAGAGATGTTGTCCATGTAGCCACAGCTACTGATGGTGCTCTCCATTACTGTAACTCTGTAGATGGTGTATGGAGTTTATTGACAATAGTTATGTTCGTGTTTAACTCAGTGCTGATTAACTGATCACTGCCAGATAAACCTCTGTGTGTTGATGATGTCACTTATCGCCAGAATACAAATTAACCAGTCAGCTTTCTACCAGGACGTGACGGTCGTTGTTAGATTCAGTCTGTTACTCTCACTGCCACAAGGGGGAGACACTGCAGGTTTAACACTGGTCAACTACAGAGTGTGTGCGTGTGTGCATGTGTGTGTGCGTGCGTGCGTGCGTGCGTGCGTGCGTGTGCATGTGTGTCTCACTTGTCTGAACTGAGTTTCAGCGTTTTCATCTTTGTTCTTGTCAGGATGCAGAGAGAGAGACAGCCGACGATATGCCTTCTTTATCTCTGCTGCTGGGGCATCCTGAGACAGACAGACAGACAGGTAGGTCAGAGACAGACAGACAGACCTGAACCTGGACACAGTCTCCTTGTATGCTGTCACAGCCTCATGATACTAACAGCAGCAGCAGATTGATCCTAACAGATCAAATGTGTCAGTACTAAAAGTTTTGATTATTGTTTTAAAGTAACTTTAATTAAAAAATGTGAGTAAATGTACTCAGTTACGTTACACCACTGTCATCATGTAATTACAAACTGCTGGTTGCTGCTGTCACCTCACAGATCACCTGCCAGTGTTTCAGTCAGACACACCTGAGTGAACTCTAACAGCTCTCTTAATCCGGGGTTAATAGCTCTCTTAGCCCGGGGGTTAACAGCACTCTTAGCCCGGGGTTAACAGCACTCTTAGCCCGGGGTTAACAGCTCTCTTAAGCTGGGGCTAACAGCTCTCTTAGCCCGGGGTTAATAGCTCTCTTAGCCAAGGGTTAACAGCTCTCTTAGCCCGGGGCTAACAGCACTCTTAGCCCGGGGGTTAACAGCACTCTTAGCCCGGGGGTTAACAGCACTCTTAGCCCGGGGGCTAACAGCTCTCTTAGCCCGGGGTTAATAGCTCTCTTAAGCTGGGGCTAACAGCTCTCTTAGCCCGGGGCTAACAGCTCTCTTAAGCTGGGGCTAACAGCTCTCTTAATCCGGGGTTAACAGCACTCTTAGCCCGGGGCTAACAGCTCTCTTAGCCCGGGGCTAACAGCTCTCTTAGCCCGGGGCTAACAGCTCTCTTAAGCTGGGGCTAACAGCTCTCTTAGCCCGGGGCTAACAGCACTCTTAAGCTGGGGCTAACAGCTCTCTTAGCCCGGGGCTAACAGCTCTCTTAGCCCGGGGCTAACAGCTCTCTTAGCCCGGGGCTAACAGCTCTCTTAGCCCGGGGCTAACAGCTCCTCTTAGCCCGGGGCTAACAGCTCTCTTAGCCCGGGGGTTAACAGGTCTCTTAGCCCGGGGCTTACAGCTCTCTTAGCCCGGGGGCTAACAGCACTCTTAGCCCGGGGCTTAACAGCACTCTTAGCCCGGGGCTAACAGCTCTCTTAGCCCGGGGGTTAACAGCTCTCTTAGCCCGGGGGCTAACAGCTCTCTTAGCCCGGGGGTTAACAGCTCTCTTAGCCCGGGGGCTAACAGCACTCTTAGCCCGGGGGTTAACAGCTCTCTTAGCCCGGGGTTAACAGCTCTCTTAGCCCGGGGGCTAACAGCACTCTTAGCCCGGGGGTTAACAGCTCTCTTAGCCCGGGGTTAACAGCTCTCTTTGACCATGCTAACAGCTCTCTTAGCCCGGGGCTAACAGCTCTCTTAGCCCGGGGGTTAACAGCTCTCTTAGCCCGGGGTTAACAGCACTCTTAGCCCGGGGCTAACAGCTCTCTTAGCCCGGGGGTTAACAGCTCTCTTTGACCATGCTAACAGCTCTCTTAGCCCGGGGCTAACAGCTCTCTTAGCCCGGGGGTTAACAGCTCTCTTAAGCTGGGGCTAACAGCTCTCTTAGCCCGGGGTTAACAGCACTCTTAGCCCGGGGGTTAACAGCTCTCTTAAGCTGGGGCTAACAGCTCTCTTAGCCCGGGGGTTAACAGCTCTCTTAAGCTGGGGCTAACAGCTCTCTTAGCCCGGGGCTAACAGCACTCTTAGCCCGGGGGTTAACAGCTCTCTTAGCCCGGGGGCTAACAGCTCTCTTAGCCCGGGGCTAACAGCTCTCTTAGCCCGGGGGTTAACAGCTCTCTTAGCCCGGGGGCTAACAGCACTCTTAGCCCGGGGGTTAACAGCTCTCTTAGCCCTGGGGCTAACAGCACTCTTAGCCCGGGGGCTAACAGCACTCTTAGCCCGGGGGCTAACAGCACTCTTAGCCCGGGGGCTAACAGCTCTCTTAGCCCGGGGGCTAACAGCTCTCTTAGCCCGGGGCTAACAGCACTCTTAGCCCGGGGGCTAACAGCACTCTTAGCCCGGGGGCTAACAGCTCTCTTAGCCCGGGGGCTAACAGCTCTCTTAGCCCGGGGGCTAACAGCTCTCTTAGCCCGGGGCTAACAGCACTCTTAGCCCGGGGGCTAACAGCTCTCTTAGCCCGGGGCTAACAGCTCTCTTAGCCCGGGGGCTAACAGCACTCTTAGCCCGGGGGCTAACAGCACTCTTAGCCCGGGGGCTAACAGCACTCTTAGCCCGGGGCTAACAGCTCTCTTAGCCCGGGGCTAACAGCTCTCTTAGCCCGGGGGCTAACAGCTCTCTTAGCCCGGGGGCTAACAGCTCTCTTAGCCCGGGGGTTAACAGCTCTCTTAGCCCGGGGGCTAACAGCACTCTTAGCCCGGGGGCTAACAGCACTCTTAGCCCGGGGGCTAACAGCACTCTTAGCCCGGGGGCTAACAGCTCTCTTAGCCCGGGGGTTAACAGCTCTCTTAGCCCGGGGCTAACAGCACTCTTAGCCCGGGGGCTAACAGCACTCTTAGCCCGGGGGCTAACAGCTCTCTTAGCCCGGGGGCTAACAGCTCTCTTAGCCCGGGGGCTAACAGCTCTCTTAGCCCGGGGCTAACAGCACTCTTAGCCCGGGGGCTAACAGCTCTCTTAGCCCGGGGCTAACAGCTCTCTTAGCCCGGGGGCTAACAGCTCTCTTAGCCCGGGGGCTAACAGCTCTCTTAGCCCGGGGCTAACAGCTCTCTTAGCCCGGGGGCTAACAGCTCTCTTAGCCCGGGGGCTAACAGCTCTCTTAGCCCGGGGGCTAACAGCTCTCTTAGCCCGGGGGTTAACAGCTCTCTTTGACCATGCTAACAGCTCTCTTAGCCCGGGGCTAACAGCTCTCTTAGCCCGGGGGTTAACAGCTCTCTTAAGCTGGGGCTAACAGCTCTCTTAGCCCGGGGTTAACAGCTCTCTTAGCCCGGGGCTAACAGCACTCTTAGCCCGGGGGTTAACAGCTCTCTTAGCCCGGGGGCTAACAGCACTCTTAGCCCGGGGGTTAACAGCTCTCTTAGCCCGGGGGCTAACAGCACTCTTAGCCCAGGGGCTAACAGCACTCTTAGCCCGGGGCTAACAGCACTCTTAGCCCGGGGCTAACAGCTCTCTTAGCCCGGGGGCTAACAGCTCTCTTAGCCCGGGGGCTAACAGCTCTCTTAGCCCGGGGGTTAACAGCACTCTTTGACCATGCTAACAGCTCTCTGCGGTGTGAAAGGCACTACTTACATATATCACCTACAGTTTAACATAATTTACCACAAACTACATCCTGTTACATTACACTGAACCAGCTGAACACTTAGCCTGAGCTAGCTGTTAGCCCGAACTGGCTAGTCTCAGTCACACATCTGGAACTGAACCAATATCACCAGCCAGCTGGAGCTAACTGGGATCACTTCTCTGCTTGAAATGCTAACTAGCTTAGCCCCGATGTGTGTGCGTGGCGCTCAGCTGTTATTAGCATTAGCAATCAGCTCGCGGCTGCTCGGTTACCATGGAGACATTAGCAGTTAGCACGGACCTGGTCTAGGGACAGGAACTGGTAGAAGGTCTGTGGGATCTCCTCCACCAGGTCCAGCAGCTCCAGATCCGCGTCCCATGCGCTCAGAGGGGGCGAAGAGACAAGTAGGGTCAGGCAGACCAACAAGGACCCACACGGACCCGCACAGACCCCCATCACCGAGACACGGTCACTACAAGTCCGAGAAAACACCGTTACAGAGCAGCCAGTGCTACAGCCAGCTCAGCGACGACCGACCCGGAAATACTACCAGTCACATCCGGGCTGTCAAAATAAAAGTCTTCTATGTGAGTATTCCAGCGGTGACTGCAGCGACACCTGGAGGATTGTCATAAAACTACAGACTGTGGAAGAAAACGACCAGAGAGAAAAGACTTGAAGCCGTCCTAACAACTGAATGTACATAATATTTCATTTATTATAAAATAATAATGAAAAAATAGTTTTAAAAATATATAAAAAATGACAAACATCAGAGAACATCGCTCAGACATCCGCTGAATTAAATACTGAATTGAAATCATGAGTCAGATTTACAATGAAGATTTGTTGATTTTACTTTAAAAATATTTCAGAAATCTTTATTAAGATTCTTAATGAAAAGATTAATGTTTAACAGTCAGAAAATGACTCAGAATAAAACCTTCAACAGCAGCAGCCTGAGGACAGACACAGTGTCCAGACTGCTAACACAGTGCTAACACTGAGCTAACTCTGAGCTAACACAGTGCTAACACTGAGCTAACTCTGAGCTAAAACTGAGCTAACGCTGCGCTAACAGTAACACCACAGGAAACCCTGTGTTTCTGCTTTAAATGGACTGAACCTGTCAGCTGAGGTTTCAAGACGTTTCCACTTTTCAGCCAACATCAACCAAAAGTCCTTCAAGTGAATCTGGACATCTGCTGTTTCTATGACAACTAGACCACTGAGTAAGACCATGTGGTCTGATCAAAAGCTCCAGCTGCTGGATGGACTGTGAGCTGAAGACTGTCTCTGTCTGTTTGTGCTCAGTTTACAGATGAAACCCTGCAGTACCAGCTGACATCACAGGGGGCAGTGAGGCTCATAGTTCAAGCAAGACAACCGACAGGACACGACGACGTCATTTGAACAATGGCAGACATAAAGTACTGGAGAGGACATTTGTCATCTGTTTGTCTCATTGGTAAAATCAGTGGAGACAATTGTCCGTCCACATGTTGCAACGTGTTTGATGACCTCACAGACCACCACCATCTACGACCCTGCCTCCTAACAGGTACATTATCACAACTGCCTTGCCGGCCGCCATGTTTGTTGTTGTCAGAAACTCTTGACTCGAGGCTGCCCCCTACTGGACGGACGTAAGGATGGACGAATGAGGGCAGTTTCACCTGTTGTCTTCAGGTAGAAACTGGACAGAAGTGAAATCAA
>NC_133235.1:30416398-30426398 GCF_040436345.1 Pagrus major
TGACGGAGAATCCGATGGAAACAGCCACAAAAGGAAATCTGTCAAAGACATTAAAGCTCGGTGAACCAACTGAACACCCCTCGTCTCCCCCTCCCCTACAGTCCCCCCCTGTTTGTCTGCTCTGGGCTCCTGTAGAAACATGGTGGTGCAACATGGCTGACTCACTCTAAAGACTCCCTGTAATCATATTAATATCATTATTATATTTCATTTCACACACTGCAGGTTATTAAAGGTCAGTGTGTGTTGTCAGTGTTTTTGATGAGGACTGTCTGTTGTGTGTTAACACAGTTCAGCAGGATGATGAATCCTTGTAGCTAACTGCAGTTAGCATCTCTCTGGTTCCTCTGTGGGATTACTGAACTGGATTCTGGATTATTACAGAAAATAATGTGAAGGTTCTGATCCGTCCAGGTTCTGTTCACCAGATAATCTCCACAGATGAACTCCACTCTGATGTTTGAAGGTAAATTAAATGTGTAGCAGTAAAAAGCTAATGCTAGGCTACAGACAGACGACATCACGGTCACATGACTCAAACGTCTCCACCACTGAGCGTCTTACTGCACAATTACTCTCCAGGTTTCTATAAACTGATCAATGTACGAGTTGTAAAGTCAGAGTCAGAACAGTGTGTAACTAAAGTGGCCTGTAAAGACGGACTAGTGAGCAGATGAGTCTCCGTGTTCGCTGTGAGGACGTTTAATGTCCCCGACAACCTCTGTAGTCTCATTCAGACACTTGTTAGCAACCGCTAACCGTTTTTAACACATGAAGAGCTTCATAATTAAACTGTGGACATTTAATGAAGAGTTTATGTTGTAAATATGTTCAGCCTGTGTGAACCACACACCTTGTCTCACACATTTAACTGAAAACTCATTGACTTCCAAAATGTTTCAGATGAAACTTTATTGACACAGTCTGAACCTGATCCTTTAAACAGATTCATTTTTATTTCATGGTGACAGGAAGTGATGTCAGCTGATGATGGCGTGATGATGTCACTGTGTTTCAGTGAATAAACTCACGCGTGAACAAAGTTGGTCGTCCCGTCGATGGGGTCGATGATCCAGGTAGGGTCATCGGTCAGGACACAAGGTTCCCCTGCAGCCACTGACTCCTCCCCTATGAACCTGACACACACACACATACACAATATATAACATCTCTAGACAGTATTGATCAGGGGAACTGATTGATAATCAATAACACGCACACTGAGGGAGGTGGAGCTTCTTACCTGTGTGTGGGGAACTTCTCCTTCACTGAATGGATGATGAGCTGCTCCACCCTCTGGTCAGTTTGTGTCACCAGATCAACAGACGAACTCTTCGTCATCACCTTCCTGTCATCCTGCAGAGCCTGCCGCACCACCTGATCAATACAGTCATCAATACACCTAATCAATAGTCATCAATACACCTAATCAATAGTCATTGATACACACACACACACACACAGTGTGTGACCTGTCCGGCTCTTCGTGCAGCGGCGACAGCGTGATCCATGGAGTTCTGCCAGAGGTCGGCCATGTTGGAGGAGCAGCTCCTTATAAGGAGATCAGACAGGAGAAGTCAGACTGATCACTGACCTGTGGGTCAGGGGGAACTCACTCATTGGACGGACTCACTGATGAACTCGTTAAGATTTCTGGCCTTATCGAAGTGATCTGCTGTGATCAGACTCCTGAAAGGTGAATCAATAATATCTGCAGACTCTCGTTTCATCCTGTCAGTCAATGTGATTTCTCTCTTCTAAAGAATTCTGCACCAGACTTCATTCAATAATCTCACAGTTTAAGACAAAACACTTTTTCTTTAGAAACAGTGAAACTCTGACTTCATGAACATCTTTGATTCAAACAAACACTTGTGACAAAGATATGTTAGGGAGGCAGGATGCCTTACAACAACAACCACAACAACAACAACAATAATAATAATGCTAATAAATAATATAAATAAATAATTAAACGGGACAAACACAGGGAGGTTCGGAGCCTTCAGGCTCTGGACTCCAGATGTTAACAGTTGACTGTGTCTGCAGGTGGAAGCTGTCTCTACTTTTCTTTCTGATTATTGATTTTTAATCAATGTGAGGTGTTGACTGATGGATTATTAATGAGCTGATTAACCGACAGGACGTGATGACGTGCAGGAAGCGTGTGTCTTTATAAAAACACAAAGCAGCTTAAAATCAGCAGATTATGAACGGAGTCTGGTGTAGCGGATGTCAAACAGAACCTGAACTCTGCAGTCAGAGAATAAACTCTTCTTCTTTCTTCTACCGGAACCAACATGTCAACAACAACAAGACAACAAGCGTGTCAACGACAACAAAGTAATCTATTACCTGTACTTAGTGTGACGTGTGTGACGAGTGTAATCTGCTGCTGCTGCTGCTGAGGGTCACCGGTCTGGACGCTCACTTCCGGGTTCTTCTTCTTCGAGCAGCAGAGGGCTGCTGCCTCCTGCCGGTCAGTCAGGAAACTGCAACAGTTCACCGCCTACACGCTGCATGAGCTGCTCTGTCATCAGGGCGGGCCTTGATGACGTCATCTTCACCTGACGAAGGGTCATTAAAGGATCATTCTGCCTTTTGGTGATTCTCCTCTCTTGACTTTTTAGTTAGTTAATATTCAAATTTGTATTGATTTTCTTTCAATTAAATTTTCTACACACAGACACAAGACTGAAAACAAAAGGAGCAGAGAGACGTTCTTTAATGACAATGTAAACATTTCACATATAAACTTTGTCACAAGCCTTTAATAAATAGACAAGTTATCCCAACATCAGACAATGTCCCTTTTGTATTATTCATTTGAGCCAATACGTTTTCAAAAGAGGCGGCTGCTGTCATTCATCTGATCCACTTAGTCAATTCTGGGCTTTTTCTGTTTTCCCAGTTCTTTAAAACAACTCCTGCTGCAGTCATGAACCAAACTGACGGGACAAACACAGGGAGGTTCGGAGCCTTCAGGCTCTGGACTCCAGATGTTAACAGTTGACTGTGTCTGCAGGTGGAAGCTGTCTCTACCTGTTTAATCCCCAAGAAGACATAACTGAGGGGAGTGTGGCAGTTTGACCACCAGGTGCCACTTGCACCTCTCTCCATCACACCTGCCAGCCCGGCTCTACTCGGTTTGACTCTGCACAGCCGGGGTTTTGTGTTTCCACCACAGCTGGTCTACCTGCTTGAAGGTGAGTCTTAAACCAATGAGGCTTGTCCTGATCCCTGCAGCGCCATTGAAGAATCACTGCTAACAAAGAGGGTCCGCTGATTCAGTTACAAACACGTTTCATTTCCTATAACTCCTTCACAATAAACGCCCCGTTATTTAGTCATGTAAAAGCTTTTATTATAACTGTATCATATTGGCTTCTTCTAAACTCTTGTTAAGTTTGAACAGGCTGCTCCTTAGCTGAAGATATTTCATACAGTCATACTGGTCAACAAGCTCCTGATATGTCTTAAATGTGTCATCTCTATACAATCATTGATCACACATGTAGCGCTGCCCTGACAACTTTATTTCTCCACCTGTTTGTCTCGCCTGTACAGGATTTGTATGGGTTTAAAAGAGGCTGTAAAAGATTTCTCTATTTTTATCCAAGTGAGAATCGTATTGTTTCCAATGTTTCACTAACTTGGCCATTTCAAATGACACATATTCCAGCAGACACAGCACTTACAGGCCCTCTTCCTGATCTTTGGGGACTTCAATCATGCCTCTCTGTCCTCCACCCTGCCTGCATTCACACAGTATGTCACACCAGAGACAATAAAACACTGGACTCATTTTATGCCTACAGCAAGGAGGCATGCAACTCATCCCCCCTCCCTCCCTTGGGAAGATCTGACCACAACCTGGTGCATCTCCTGCCTGTGTACAAGCCCCTGGTTAACAGGCAACCAGTGGAAACCCGCACAGTTAAGGCATGGACTGAGGAGTCTGAAGAGGCTCTGAGGGACTGTTTTGACCCACCTCCCCCACCCGACACTCAGCCCCCCTGCTCCAATCTGTCCCTCTCCACTATCCAGGTGAGGAACGAACTGAGGAAAATGAAGGCAAAGAAGGCTACGGGTCCAGACGGGATCAGCTCCAGGCTCCTCAAGTCCTGTGCAGACCAGCTGTGCAGGATTGTGGAGTACCCCTTCAACATGAGCCTGAAGCTGGGAAAAGTGCCACTGCTGTGGAAAACCTCCTGCGTGGTACCAGTACCAAAGATCCCTCACCCTAAGGACTTCAACAGCTACAGACCAGTTGCTCTCACTTCACACCTGATGAAGACCCTGGAGCGGCTGGTCCTTGTCCATCTCCGCCCTCTGGTGGGTCCTTTTATGGACCCACTCCAGTTTGCCTACCAGCCTGGCATCGGAGTGGACGACGCCATAATCTGTCCTCCTGGTCAGTCTCACCTGGAGAAGCCTGGAAGCACTGTGAGGATCATGTTCTTTGATTTCTCCAGTGCTTTCAACACCATACAGCCTGCACTTCTGGGGGACAAGCTGGAGCTCACGGGGGTGGACCAGCACCTCACGTCCTGGATCCTTGACTACCTCACCAACCGGCCACAGTATGTGAGGACTCGGGACTGTGTGTCGGACACAGTCGTCTGCAGTACGGGGTCCCACAGGGAACAGTCCTGGCCCCTTTCCTGTTCACCCTGTACACTGCAGACTTCTCCCACCAATCACCCCACAGCCATCTACAAAAGTTCTCTGACGACTCTGCTATCGTCGGCCTCATCAGGGACGGGGACGACAGAGCCTACAGAGGACTTATTCAGGACTTTGTGGACTGATGCCAGCAGAACCGCCTCCAGCTCAACGTCGGGAAGACCAAAGAGCTGGTGGTGGATTTCTGCAGGCACAGACAACCCTGCACACAGGTGAACATCCTGGGAACGGACATTGAGATGGTGACATCTTACAAGTACCTGGGAGTTCACCTGAACAATAAACTGGACTGGACTGATCACACTGCAGCAGCATACAAGAAAGGTCAGAGCAGACTCCATCTGCTGAGGAAGCTCAGGTCCTTTGGAGTGCAGGGGGCACTCCTGAGGACTTTCTATGACTCTGTGGTGGCATCAGCCATTTTCTATGGTGTAGTCTGCTGGAGCAGCAGCATCTCGGCAGCAGGCAGGAGGAGACTTGATAAACTTATCAAGAAGGCCAGCTCCATCCTGGGACGCCCTCTTGACCCAGTGCAGGTGGTGGGAGAGAGCAGGATGATGAACAAGCTGTCATGGCCCACCCACCCGAGTCCCACCCCCTGCAGGTCACTATCACCGCACTGGGCAGCTCCTTCAGCGACAGGCTGATACACCCCAAGTGTGTGAAGGAGAGGTACCGCAGGTCCAAGTGTGTGAAGGAGAGGTACCGCAGGTCCAAGTGTGTGAAGGAGAGGTATCGCAGGTCCAAGTGTGTAAAGGAGAGGTATCACAGGTCCTTCCTGCTGCTGTCAGACTCTACAGCCAGCACCGCTCCAGTAGACCTCACTGTGCACTGTGCAATAAAAACTATACATAACTCATTTCTCATTTTGGTTTGCAGTAACTGGGCAATTTTCATACTCATATTCATTATTTATTAATAACAATACACTGCCCACACTGCACTACACACTACATATGTAAATACGAGTCTATTTCTATTTCTTACCTTTTTATTATATTGTTTATTTTTTACTATTATTATTGTTTATAGTTATATTGAACTGTCCTTTGGCTGCTGTGATGCACAAATTTCCCTGTTTGCAGGACTAATAAAGAAATTCTGATTCTGATATACACCTGTCAGTACGGGCGTCAGGATATCAATATATTTTTTAGGTATATTCTACTGGTAGCCCGTCCAATTTCCTCCATTTGCTAAGTCTGGACTTTTTTCCTTTTTTTGATGATGGATTAGTTTCAGATTTATAAAGTCTGATATAAAAATCTTTAAATACATCGCTAATTTTCCTAACACCGGTCACTACATCCCCATTCTTATTTGTTATAGCTGGTTTTGTAAAGCTTGAGTCTTGTTGTTTTATCTGCCTCACCAGTGGTTTGTCTGCCTTTTCTTTGTAAAAGTTACCTTTCAGCCTGAAATGTTGCATATTCTTCGTTTTTGTTGTATATGTCATTTAATTGGAATTTCAGTTCACAGACTTGCTTCAGGCAACAATCAGTATGATGTCTACTTTGAAGTAGGGTTTGGGTTGTCACAGGTAACAGGTGTGTCACAAGTCACAGGTGTCACAGGTCACAGGTGTGTCAGAGGTTACAGCTGTGTCACAGGTCACAGGTGTCACAGGTCACAGGTGTGTCACAGGTAACAGAGGTGTCACAGGTCACAGGTGTGTCACAGGTGTGTCACAGGTTACAGGTGTGTCACAGGTCACAGGTGTGTCACAGGTGTGTCACAGGTGTCACAGGTTACAGGTGTGTCACAGGTGTGTTACAGGTGTGTCACAGCTCACAGGTGTGTCAGAGGTTACAGGTGTTTTTCAGGTTTATTTAGGGTTTTTACATCACGTCACACTTCATCACAAACATGACGACATTCTGCTGAAACGGTGCCATCAGACTGGTGTCAGCTGACCTACACTCCATTCACACCTGCAGCTCCACACACACACTTGTAGGGGTCCTCGTCATCACGGCGACAGGGGAACACCTGGATGACCTGAGCAATGCGACTGGCCACAGCAGAGGAGCTGGCGGCGATGACTCTCCTGGACATCATGTCGAACTCTGAGCCTGAGGAGTCAAACGAACCAATGAGAGGAGCACACTCTGCCAGCAGGTACACGTAGGTGAGATGTGACATCACAGATGACATATATGACATGACATCACATGTTTGCTACAGACCATCCGTATCAGTGACAACACCTCCGGCTTCCTGGACGATGAGGGCAGAGGCAGCAATGTCCCAGCAGTGCATCCCGATGTGATAGTAGGCATCAGCTCCACCTGTCGCCACCTGACACATGTCGACTGCTGCCGTCCCCAACGCACGCACGCTGGAAGTGATGGGAGTGTTTTAGTAAACACCTGATTGATTGATTGATTGATTGATTGATTGATTGATTTTACTGTGAAACATATGGAGGAGATTAGGTGCGTTTGATGGATGGTCTTACCCGTGTACAGGTAGTTTCAGCAGTCTGAAGATGTTGGAGGTCATGGTGGACAGCGCAAGGTCATCACGCTCCGCCCCAATCTCCGTCACCACCACACACTTGCTGACGTCTTATTGGAAGACACAGAACAGTCAGAACAAATCCAATACCACCTGAAAAGTATGTGTGATATCACAGGTGTGAGTGACGTCACCTTCCTGCCCAGAGGCGTGCAGCGGCTCTTCATTCAGGAATGCTCCTCTTCCTCTCTGAGCGTAGAACAGTTTGTCCTCCACGCAGCTGTATACAATCCCAAACTCCGTCTGATGGCAATAAAAATTACATGTTAGTCCACTTCCTGTCTGACCCCCCGCTGACCTCTGACCCCTGACCCAGACCTGTAACTGACAGGTGAGTTTACCTGCTTGTTGACGGTGAAGGCAATGGAGATGGCCACAAATGGAAACCTGTCGGGAGTAACAAGTCACACATGTGACCACAGTTCTATAGGTTGTTACTGCAGGTCTATATAGAGATACATGATATAGATGGACATATGGAGATATATAGACACAGGTGGAGGAGAAAGATGATGGAGGAGGTGTGAGCAGAAACTCTCGGAAACATCAACAGGATGTTTTGATCAATAACTTGATTCAGTCAGAACAAATTATGAGATCAATCAATGAAACCAGTGTTCCTGCTCAGTTATCACAACAGTATAGGTAGATTCTCTCTGTTTGACTAGGTGTGACATCACAGATGGGCGTGGCCATCATCAAGGGGGCGGAGCCATCCCAGTGAGGGTGGAGCATCTCACCTGTGTACGAAGTTAACAGTCCCATCAATGGGGTCAATGATCCAGGTGGGACTGTCAGTCAGCTCCAGACGCTCACCTGCAGCAACAGACTCCTCCCCAATGAACCTGAGGGTCAAAGGTCAAATGGTTACCTGTTGACTTCCTGTCTGCTGTTGTCAGGCAGATTTCAGACTGTTTCCTGTCCTGCTGTCCAATTAGAATCAGGTTCATTTGAAGAGTCATTCCACTGATTTTCCACCTGAATAATAAGTTTACTGGTCCTGGTCAGACCTCCGCTGATAACAACCAAAAATATACAGTAGCATACAATAGAAACTGCATTGTGGGTATGCGTTCAGTAGAATACAGTAGAACCTGCATTGTGGGTATGCGTTCCTACAGTAGAACCTGTGTTGTGGGTATGCGTTCCTACAGTAGACTACAGTAGAACCTGTGTTGTGGGTATGCGTTCCTACAGTAGACTACAGTAGAACCTGTGTTGTGGGTATGCGTTCCTACAGTAGAACCTGTGTTGTGGGTATGCGTTCCTACAGTAGAATACAGTAGAACCTGCATTGTGGGTATGCGTTCAGTAGAATACAGTAGAACCTGCATTGTGGGTATGCGTTCCTACAGTAGAACCTGTGTTGTGGGTATGCGTTCCTACAGTAGAATACAGTAGAACCTGCATTGTGGGTATGCGTTCCTACAGTAGACTACAGTAGAACCTGTGTTGTGGGTATGCGTTCCTACATTAGACTACAGTAGAACCTGCATTGTGGGTATGCGTTCCTACAGTAGACTACAGTAGAACCTGTGTTGTGGGTATGCGTTCCTACAGTAGAACCTGTGTTGTGGGTATGCGTTCCTACAGTAGAATACAGTAGAACCTGCATTGTGGGTATGCGTTCCTACAGTAGACTACAGTAGAACCTGTGTTGTGGGTATGCGTTCCTACAGTAGACTACAGTAGAACCTGCGTTGTGGGTATCCGTTCAGTAGAATACAGTAGAACCTGTGTTGTGAGTATGCGTTCCTACAGTAGACTACAGTAGTACCTGTGTTGTGGGTATGCGTTCCTACAGTAGACTACAGTAGAACCTGTGTTGTGGGTATGCGTTCCTACAGTAGACTACAGTAGAACCTGCATTGTGGGTATGCGTTCCTACAGTAGACTACAGTAGAACCTGTGTTGTGGGTATGCGTTCCTACAGTAGACTACAGTAGAACCTGTGTTGTGGGTATGCGTTCCTACAGTAGACTACAGTAGAACCTGTGTTGTGGGTATGCGTTCCTACAGTAGAATACAGTAGAACCTGTGTTGTGGGTATGCGTTCAGTAGAATACAGTAGAACCTGTGTTGTGGGTATCCGTTCAGTAGAATACAGTAGAACCTGTGTTGTGGGTATGCGTTCCTACAGTAGACTACAGTAGTACCTGTGTTGTGGGTATGCGTTCAGTAGAATACAGTAGAACCTGCGTTGTGGGTATCCGTTCAGTAGAATACAGTAGAACCTGTGTTGTGGGTATGCGTTCCTACAGTAGACTACAGTAGTACCTGTGTTGTGGGTATCGGTTCCTGATGTTGGAGATCAGGATCTTCTCGACTCGTTGATCTGTTTCTGTCACCAGATCAGCCGGAGAACTTTTCAGCTTCACTTCTTTTTGCTGCTGAAACGCCGAGAGAACGACCTGAAAACACACACACAGGTATTAAGAGTGTGTGTCAGGTGCGTGCGTGTGTCAGGTGTGTGTGTGTGTGTGTGTGTACCTGGGGTCAGGTGTGTGTCAGGTGTGTGTGTTTCTCAGGTATGTGTGTGTGTGTGTGTGTGTGTGTGTGTGTGTGTGTGTGTGTGTGTGTGTGTGTGTGTGTGTGCCTGGCGTCAGGTGTGTGTCAGGTGTGTGTGTGCACCTGGGGTCAGGTGTGTGTGTTTCTCAGGTATGTGTGTGTGTGTGTGTGTGTGTGTGTGTGTGTGTGTATGCGCGCGTATGTGTTTACCTGGCGTCAGGTGTGTGTGTGTACCTGGGGTCAGGTGTGTGTGTTTCTCAGGTATGTGTGTGTGTGTGTGTGTGTGTGT
>NC_133235.1:30428898-30431398 GCF_040436345.1 Pagrus major
GTGAGAGAGAGAGAGAGACTGTGTGTGTGAGAGAGAGAGACTGTGTGTGTGTGTGTGTGTGAGAGAGAGAGACTGTGTGTGTGTGTGTGAGAGAGAGAGAGAGACTGTGTGTGTGAGAGAGAGAGACTGTGTGTGTGTGTGTGTGTGTGTGAGAGAGAGAGACTGTGTGTGTGTGTCAATCTTAATATGTGGCGCTCTTAATGCCAGAACTGGTAGAGAGCCAGACTTCATTAACTATGAAGGAAACAAACATATTTTCAAATGTCCCCTTTTGTACCAGACCTGCATAAACACACAAAGACAAAGCTTTGACAACACGGTTAACAAAACTGGCAAACAGGTACTACAAATATGTAAAGGGTTGGGTCTGTACATTGTTAATGGCAGAATCAGAGGAGACTCTCTGGCAGACTCACACAGTGCTCTGTGTTAGGTAACAGTGTTGTAGATTATGCCATTACTGACATTGAACCACAATATATAAATGCATTCACTGTATCACCACTACAGCCCTTTTCAGACCATAGCCAGATAACCTTATTTCTGAAAAAGTCATTGTCAACCACCATAAATCCAAATCCTGAGCCAAGGCTGTTTCCTCTACCGAGGAGATACAAGTGGACAGAGGAGAGCACTGCTGCCGATACCGCTGCGCTAGACTCTGCTCAAATTCACAACATGCTGGATACTTTTCTCAACACCCAACATCAGCCTGAAAGAGAAAACGTAAATCTGGCCACACACCACTTAAATACAATATTTATTCATTTGGCAAAAGAATCTAAATTAAAAATCTCACAAACTAAAAAATCCAACATGAAACAAAAAGAGCGTTGGTTTGATAAAGAACGTGCTGTATCCAGACAAAACCTGAGAAAACTGTCAAACAGAAAACACAGGAACCCAGATGACCTATTAGGACGGCTTGAATATGTCCAAGCCCTGAAAGAATACAAAAAACTCCTTCGTGTGAAAAAAAAGCACTATATGGAGGGAGAACTCAACAAAATTGAAAACGCCATAAATGAAAACACCTTTTGGAAATTATGGAAAAACATCAACAGAAACCCACGTACAGAGACCAACCCGATTCAAAATGGCAAAATCTGGAAAGATTACTTTGATGACCTATAAAAATCCAGAGTGTCGCGGTCTGAATCATAACCACATTTTAACAATAGACAAACTGAAAGAACTAGAAAGGACGGTGAAGGACAACAACGTGCCCCTGACTCCCCGTCACCATTAAAGAGATGCAGCACAAAATCAAAACCCTGAAAAATGGAAAAGCCTGCGGTATAGACAGCATTAACTCAGAGATGCTGAAACACAGTAACTTAAAACTCCAACTTGCCGTGCAAAAACACTTCAGCCTGGTGTTGGCCACTGGATATTACCCCAGTGTTCGGAATAAAGGTCTCATTTCTCCTGTATTTAAAAATGGAGACAGGTAAACCCCAGCAACTACAGGGGCATCTGTGTCAACAGCAACCTGAGTAAACTCTTCTGTAGCATCCTTAACTCTGGATTAATCACTGATCTCACTGAACATGATATTCTGTCTAGAAGCCAAAGTGGCTTTTTACCCAAACATCAAACATCTGACCACATATACACTCTCCACACACTCATCCAACAGCATGTCCACAGAAAGCACAAAGGAAAGATATTTGCATGTTTTGTAGATCTAAAAAAGGCTTTTGACACAATTTGGCACAACGGGTTATTTTTACAACTTCTCCAATATGGAATTGGGGGTAAAATTTATGATCTAATCAAATCCAAATATTCTGACAACCAGTGCGGTGTTAAAACTGGAAACAAAAGAACAGAGTTCTTCAAACAAGGAAAAGGAAAAGGAGTGCATCAGGGCTGCAACCTGTCTCCCACTCTGCAACATCTATATCAATAAAGTGGCCACTCTTCTTGAACAGTCCTCAAGCCCAGGATTAGATCTACAAGGCAAAGAAATCAAATTCCTCATGTATGCAGATGACCTGGTTCTACTGTCCCCAACAGAACAGGGCCTACAGCAGAACCTCTCTCTGCTGGAGACGTTCTGTCAGAACTGGGCGGTAGATATCAACCTTGACAAAACCAAAGTCATGGTATTCCAGAAAAAGGCAGGTTACAGGAGTCCAAACATGTTTTCAGGGTAGGAGGGACCACACTTCAGCACAATGGAGTATAATTATCTGGGCATCATCATCAGCTCATCAGCAGCCTGGACAAGGCAACACACTCCCTCACAGAAAAGGCACGACTACAGCATCAACAGCTCACTATATACATTCAATCCTCCAGTTACAGTTTGGCTAAAACTATTGAACAGTGTAATAAAACCCATCCTCATGTATGGTAGTGAAGTGTGGGGCCCTCTAATGACCCAGAGGCACCTCATGGGACACAACACCCACAGAGAAACTCAACCTTCAGTTCTGCAAGGAAATCCTCAAGGTCCACAGAAACGGTCCAAACCATGCATGTAGAGCAGAGCTGG
>NC_133235.1:30438898-30463898 GCF_040436345.1 Pagrus major
ATAAAAGCAGCTGTCCGTCCCTCTGGTTGGACAGCGGGACAACCAGGGCACCCAAAGGGGTGTGACATGGAGAACAGGCACTCGGTCACAGGTCCAGCCGATCTCCCTCCCTCTTGTTGTCCACTAGACGAGCATCACAGACACGTTGTGTTCAGTGGTTGTCTGGTGTTGATGGGTTGACGTGTTTTTTTTCCGTGGTTGGTTTGTAAAATCAAACAGCTGATTTTGTGGATTTTCAGTCGCAGTTTCCCGACAGTAAACGCACCGCCGGGGTGACTTGCAGCGAAAAGCGACCCCGGAGAACGAGTCAAGATGTCTGAGTGTTCGTACGGCTCAAACACAGCAGAAGTAGACAACAACGAGCGTCTGTGTGACAACAGTTTGAGTCAAGCATTGAAAACTAAACCAACGAAGACAACCAATCAGAAGCAGAGTAGGGCGGGTCTGTTGTTGAGCAGTATGAGTGCGCCCTCTGCTGTTCCAACAGAACTATACAATGACGAGGAGAAAGGATGTATTCATACGGATTTCTCGCTGGATCCATTAACTTTACCAGCAAAATAACCACATGACAGGTCGACAGACATCATCGCTGTCCCACAACCGGATCGCAGCATCGTTTATTGTGACATCGCAAAATTTAGTGTATTGTTACATCCCTAGTAGGTAGTGAAGCTGCAGACTCTCATTGTGTCATATAAACATGTGAAACACCTTTCTGTCGATGGAACCTTCCTCACTCAGCTTCTTCTCATCCTCCTCGTCCTCGTCCTCGTCCTCCTCGTCCTCCTCTGAAGATGAAGACAGGTCATCCTCCAGCAGAGCAGGAACCTGAGGAGACGTCACAGTCAGAACAAACCTGCTCACCTGGATCAGGTGATCACTGTGACACACTATGACATCACTGATCAGGCGTGGTTACAGCCCTTAGACATGCAGCTGGCTCGTCATGTGATCATCGTCATGTGATCATCGTCATGTGATCTGATGGAAATCAGCTGATCAGCTAAACTGCTGTCAGTGACACTTCCTGCAGACGTTTCACAGCAAAAGCTTTCGAGGGAACAAAGCTGTGGAAGACTTTTAATCTGAAACAGCTTCTGTGAACACTCTCCTCTCTGCAGGTAGACAAGACAACATTTTACAGGTTACAGTGTTGCTATGCTAAGCTAAGATAAGCATCAGAGTGTGAGGGGACTGTACCGTTTGAACTCCAGACAGATCCTTCTTCAGCCCCGTCAGCGTCTGATACAGAACCTGAACAACACCATTTTCATTGTCATCATCATCATCAGATGTATTTTATGTATTTATTACAGAACCTTTCCGTCTCTGAACGTCGCTTTGTGTTTCTTACGTTGTCTTGGTGTCCACTGATGGCTGACTCCTCCTCCTTCATCTTCATCAGGTCAACGTCTCGCTCGTAGTGACTCACCTCCGTCAGAGTGCGAGGGATGTAGGCCTTCATAAACACCTGGGGGACAAGGAAGGACACTTCCAGGTGAGGGGAGGACAAACAGAGTTATCAGAGAGACGAGGTTATTACTGTAACTGTGTTGTCACCTCCTCGTCCACTCGGTCCTGATCTGACCGCTGCTCCGACGTCCGCTCGGCTGCAATCACCATCACCTGGAGGACCAATCAGAGACACACATTCTACCGCGTCTGTTTCTATCTCTGTCTTTTTTACTGTTTGTATTTCTGTTAAAGATATTTTAGATGAATTATGATAATTATGTTTTTAATTAAGTAATTTTTTCAGGAAGTGTTCAGACCTTCTCCAGGTATTGGTCGATGTTGTGGCAGGTGATCGATGGATCGGTGATGAAGTCAAAAAGCTCTCTGACCGTCATCACTGCCACGCCGTGCTTCACAAAGAACTCTGGGTTACAAAACAAACAGATCAGCTGACAGGATGAGAGTAGAGAAAGATCAAAGTAATCAGAGTAGATCTGTCATTTAAAATAAGAGAATATCTTTCAGATTCAATGGTTAACATCATAATATCATCGTAGAACTCTGGTCTGCAGACCGTTGACATTGCTACAGTCCTTCCTGAGGAACTCGAGAGCGTGAGGATGATCATGTTCCACCGACTGTGACACGTCGATGATGTAAGCGTCTCCGTTGTGATACCTGCAGAGAGGTTGGTCAAAGTTACTCACAGCAAGGACTTTTATTCTGAAGGGGTTGTGTGTGTGGTTGGCGTGGCCTCTCACAGCATGTTGAACTCGCTGAGGTCAGCATGGACGAGCCGAGCCTCCTGGAACATCTTTCTCATGTTCTGTAGAACCTGCAGGTAGAGTTCACGAGCCTTCGACTCCGACAACGACGCGTTCTTCAGCAGAGGAGCTGGCCTGACCGATCGATACAGGACAGAACGATCAATACATGACAGGACATCAGTATACTTTCTGATCAATCACCCTGATTGGTTCTTACATGTTATCTTTTCCGATGAAGCTCATCAGTAGAACGTGACTTCTGAGCAAAAGAGGTTCTGGACTTGGGATTCCTGCAGTCTGCAGCCTGAAACACACACACTATCAGGTTCTACTGGGTTCTACCTTATAGTTAGATCAGATTTTACCTGTCAGATCAGGCTTTACTGGGTTCTACCTGTAAGGTCAGGTTCTACTGGGTTCCGCCTGATAGTTAGATCAGGTTCTACCTGTCAGGTCCTACTGGGTTCTTTCTGTTAGATCAGGTTCTACAGGGTTCTATCCATCAGATCAGGTTGTACTGGGCTCTCAGGTCATGTTGTACTGGTTATACCTGTCAGGGCAGGCTACTAGCTTCTATGTGTCTTTAGAAAGGTTCTGACCTGATGAGGTTCCTCATCTCCTTCTCTGCCCAGGTTCTCACCATCTTCCTGGGGTTTCCTTTACAGTAACCATGACGGAACCTGCAGAACAAAGAAGAATTTCACTGTTACCGATGGTGACGGAAAACAGCTGATAACAATATAAATTAATAACATGATCAACTGATTATGGATAAAAAGTGACAGTGACGGACTCTTCACACAGAACGACTGCCATATGTCTGGAGTTTTATTTTGGAGACAACAGGAAGTTGACACTTGACAGCCAATGACAGCCCACTGTCATCTTAGCCAATGTTAGCTGCAGTGACCATAGCGTTAGCGAACATGAGCCACAGTGACTGTAGTGTGAGCTTACGTTAGCAACAGTCAGCTGATTGTCCACAGGTAAAACTCTTCTTTTGTGGTGTGTGACTGACCTGAACTCTTCTTCTGTGGTGTGTGACTGACCTGAACTCTTCTTCTGTGGTTTGTGACTTACCTGAACTCTTTTTCTGTGGTGTGTGACTGACCTGAACTCTTCTTCTGTGGTTTGTGACTGACCTGAACTCTTCTTCTGTGGTGTGTGACTGACCTGAACTCTTCTTCTGTGGTGTGTGACTGACCTGAACTCTTCTTCTGTGGTGTGTGACTGACCTGAACTCTTCTTCTGTGGTGTGTGACTGACCTGAACTCTTCTTCTGTGGTGTGTGACTGACCTGAACTCTTCTTCTGTGGTGTGTGACTGACCTGAACTCTTCTTCTGTGGTGTGTGACTGACCTGAACTCTTCTTCTGTGGTGTGTGACTGACCTGAACTCTTCTTCTGCGGTGTGTGACTGACCTGAACTCTTCTTCTGTGGTGTGTGACTGACCTGAACTCTTCTTCTGCGGTGTGTGACTGACCTGAACTCTCCGCTAACATATTTGTCTCGATCTTTGAACAGCAGTATTGACGTCTTGTAGATCTTAATAGCTCTGCTGTCGCCTGTAGAGGTGCTGGCGTGATAAACATTTGCCTAAAGAACAAACAGAGAACATGATGAACAAGGAACACAACAGGTTCCATCAGAGAACACAACAGGTTCCACCAGAGGACACAACAGGTTCCTTCAGAGGACACAACACGTTCCTACCAGAGGTCACAACACGTTCCTACCAGAGGACACAACAGGTTCCA
This sequence comes from Pagrus major, assembly GCF_040436345.1. NCBI lineage: Eukaryota > Metazoa > Chordata > Actinopteri > Spariformes > Sparidae > Pagrus > Pagrus major. Next base: position 30,442,881 of record NC_133235.1, read on the forward strand.
TCAGAGGACACAACAGGTTCCACCAGAGGACACAACATGCTCCACCAGAGAACACAAAAGGTTCCTTCAGAGGACACAAAGGGTTCCTTCAGAGAACAAAACAGGTTCCTTCAGAGGACACAACATGCTCCACCACAGAACACAACAGGTTCCACCAGAGAACACAACAGGTTCCACCAGAGGTCACAACACATTCCTTCAGAGGACATAACACTTTCCACCAGAGAACACAACAGGTTCCACCAGAGAACACAACACATTCCTTCAGAGGACATAACATGTTCCACCAGAGGACACAACAGGTTCCATCAGAGAACACAAAAGGTTCCTTCAGAGGACACAAAGGGTTCCTTCAGAGGACACAACATGCTCCACCATAGAACACAACATGCTCCACCATAGAACACAACACGTTCCATCAGAGAACACAACATGCTCCACCAGAGGACACAGCAGGTTCCACCAGAGGACACAGCAGGTTCCACCAGAGGACACAACACGGTCCACCAGAGAACACAACAGGTTCCATCAGAGAACACAACAGGTTCCACCAGAGGTCACAACACGTTCCACCAGAGAACACAACACGTTCCACCAGAGAACACAACAGGTTCCATCAGAGAACACAAAGGGTTCCTTCAGAGAACAAAACGGGTTCCTTCAGAGGACACAACAGGTTCCAACAGAGAACACAAAGGGTTCCTTCAGAGAACAAAATGGGTTCCTTCAGATAATAAAACATGCTCCACCAGAGAACACAACATGCTCCACCAGAAAACACAACATGCTCCATCAGAGGACACAACACGTTCCACCAGAGAACACAACACATTCCACCAAAGGTCACAACACATTCCTTCAGAGGACATAACGTATTCCTTCAGAGGACACAACAGGTTCCACCAGAGGTCACAACACATTCCTTCAGAGGACATAACACTTTCCACCAGAGAACACAACAGGTTCCACCAGAGAACACAACACATTCCTTCAGAGGACACAACAGGTTCCACCAGAGGACACAGCAGGTTCCACCAGAGGACACAGCAGGTTCCACCAGAGGACACAACACGGTCCACCAGAGAACACAACAGGTTCCACCAGAGAACACAACAGGTCCCACCAGGGTTTACAACACGTTCCACCAGAGAACACAACACGTTCCACCAGAGAACACAACAGGTTCCATCAGAGAACACAAAGGGTTCCTTCAGAGAACAAAACGGGTTCCTTCAGAGGACACAACAGGTTCCACCAGAGAACACAAAGGGTTCCTTCAGAGAACAAAATGGGTTCCTTCAGATAATAAAACATGCTCCACCAGAGAACACAACATGCTCCACCAGAAAACACAACATGCTCCATCAGAGGACACAACACATTCCACCAGAGAACACAACACATTCCTTCAGAGGACATAACGTATTCCTTCAGAGGACACAACAGGTTCCACCAGAGGTCACAACACATTCCTTCAGAGGACATAACACTTTCCACCAGAGAACACAACAGGTTCCACCAGAGAACACAACACATTCCTTCAGAGGACACAACAGGTTCCACCAGAGGACACAACAGGTTCCACCAGAGAACACAAAAGGTTCCTTCAGAGGACACAAAGGGTTCCTTCAGAGGACACAACATGCTCCATCAGAGGACACAACACGTTCCACCAGAGAACACAACACATTCCTTCAGAGGACATAACGTATTCCTTCAGAGGACACAACAGGTTCCACCAGAGGTCACAACACATTCCTTCAGAGGACATAACACTTTCCACCAGAGAACACAACAGGTTCCACCAGAGAACACAACACATTCCTTCAGAGGACACAACAGGTTCCACCAGAGGACACAACAGGTTCCACCAGAGAACACAAAAGGTTCCTTCAGAGGACACAAAGGGTTCCTTCAGAGGACACAACATGCTCCACCATAGAACACAACACGTTCCACCAGAGAACACAACATGCTCCACCAGAGGACACAGCAGGTTCCACCAGAGGACACAACAGGTTCCACCAGGACACAACACATTCCTTCAGAGGACACAACATGGTCCACCAGAGAACACAACAGGTTCCACCAGAGGTCACAACACGTTCCACCAGAGAACACAACACGTTCCACCAGAGAACACAACACGTTCCATCAAAGGACACAACAGGTTCCATCAGAGAACACAAAGGGTTCCTTCAGAGAACAAAATGGGTTCCTTCAGAGAACAAAACATGCTCCACCAGAGAACACAACATGCTCCACCAGAAAACACAACATGCTCCATCAGAGGACACAACAGGTTCCATCAGAGGACACAACACGTTCCACCAGAGGACACAACACATTCCACCAAAGGTCACAACACATTCCTTCAGAGGACATAACGTATTCCTTCAGAGGACACAACACGTTCCATCAGAGGACACAACACGTTCCATCAGAGGACACAAGGGTTCCTTTAGAGAACAAAACAGGTTCCTTCAGAGAACACAACAGGTTCCTTTAGAGGACACAACAGGTTCCATCAGAAGACATAACAGAGAACACCAGAGGATACAACGCGTTCAATCAGAGGTCACAAGGCGTTCCTTGAGAGGACACAACACGTTCCACCAGAGAACACAACAGGTTCCATCAGAGGTCACAACACATTCCTTCAGAGGACATAACACATTCCACCAGAGAACACAACAGGTTCCATCAGAGGACATAACACATTCCACCAGAGAACACAACAGGTTCCTTCAGAGGACATAACACATTCCACCAGAGAACACAACAGGTTCCATCAGAGGACACAACACGTTCCTACCAGAGGTCACAACACGTTCCACCAGAGGTCACAACACATTCCTTCAGAGGACAAAACAGGTTCCTTCAGAGAACACAACATGCTCCACCAGAAAACACAACATGCTCCACCAGAGGACACAGCAGGTTCCACCAGAGGTCACAAAGGGTTCCTTCAGAGGACACAGCAGGTTCCACCAGAGGACACAACACATTCCACCAGAGGACACAACAGGTTCCACCAGAGGACACAACACGTTCCATCAGAGAACACAAGGGTTCCGTTAGAGAACAAAACAGGTTCCTTCAGAGGAAACAACATGCTCCACCAGAGAACACAACAGGTTCCATCAGAAGACATAACAGAGAACACCAGAGGATACAACACATTCCTTCAGAGGATAGAAGCGTGTATTGATGAATGTATTGACGAGTCTATTGATGAATGTATTGATGAGTGTACTGACGAGTGTATTGAAGACTGTACTGATGAGTTTATTGATGAGTGTACTGACGAGCGTATTGATGAATGCATTGATGAATGTATTGACAAATGTATTGACGAGTGTACTGACGAGTGTATTGACGAGTGTAATGATGAATGTATTGATGAATGTATTGACGAGTGTACTGACGAGTGTAGTGATGAATGTATTGATGAATGTATTGATGAGTGTATTGACGAGTGTATTGACGAGTGTAATGATGAATGTATTGATGAGTGTATTGACGAGTGATTGCTGACCTCCTTGCCTGTACTGATGCAGCCATTGATTTCACAGATGACTCCTCGACTCAACATCTTGAAGAGAATCATTCGAGTTCGAGGATCTAAAACCTGCAGAAGAAAAACAATAATCAGTATATTTCAACAACAGATGTTCCTGACTGGCTGCTTATTGATCTCTCAGTCTGCAGCATAGACGATCAATAACTGTCGATCTAACATATGCGACTGTGGTCTTCATCCTGCTGACTGGGGGTCTGGGCCTCATTGATTATTGATCAACTGAATTTTTTTTTTTTTGGGGGTGGCGGCTATAGCTCAGCGGGTAGAGCAGGTGACCAGTGATCAGAAGGTCGGTGGTTCGAATCCCGGCTCCCCTGGGCGGAACCGAGCTACATGTCGAAGCATCCTTGAGCAAGATACTGAACCCCAAAATTGCTCCTGATGTGCAGATGGCACCTTGTGTGGCGGCCCCTGCCATCAGAAAGGGCCCTGCGATGAGCTGGCGACTCGTCCAGGAGTGTACCCTGGCCTTTGCCCATAGAGAAACTGGGATTGGCTCCAGTAACCCCCCCCTGAAAGGGGATAAAGCGGCAACATCCCCGCAACCCTCACGGAAAAAGCGGTAGATAATGAGATGAATACTTTTGTCTCTCTGTGCTCCGATGTTAAATGATCATCAGGTGATCAATATCATCATATTAATCATAACTCATAAGCTGCTGCTCACGTCCTGACAAGCCTTTTCTAAATAAAAGCATCTTGAAGCTCACCTGTTCCACTGTGGCTCGATCTGATTTGTCCTTCACTCTGTACCTGCAGAGAGCAGCCAATCAGAACGTTAGTCACCTCAGTCACCTGACCTGTGATGTAAGCAGCACTGAGGCGAGTTCACACGTACGTGTCGGCTTCTCTCTGTTTCTGCATCGTCGTCACCTTATTGATCACTGAGTCAGCATAATTCAGTTTATCTGAAATCAACACAGAAATCAAATCATTGATTCTTTATGTTCAGTAATAACTAATTGTCAGTGATTGACCATCAATAACTAATTGATTGGTTGATTGATTGAAGACCATGTGATCGAAAGTTCCAGAACTAGCAAGTGTGTGTGTGAGTCTGTGTGTGTGTCTGTTAGTCTGTGTGTGTGTCTCTCTCTCTCTCTCTCTCTCTGTGTGTTAGTCTGTGTGTGTGTGCGTGTTAGTCTGTGTGTGTGTCTCTCTCTCTCTCTGTGTGTTAGTCTGTGTGTTAGTCTGTGTGTGTGAGTCTGTGTGTGTGTGTGCGTCTCTGTGTGTGTCTGTGTGTGTGTGCGTCTGTGTGTTAGTCTGTGTGTGTGTGTGTGTGTGTCTCTCTCTCTCTCTGTGTGTGTGTTAGTGTGTTAGTTAGTGTGTGTGTGTGTGTCTCTCTCTCTCTCTCTGTGTGTGTGTTAGTTAGTCTGTGTGTGTGTGTGTGTGTGTCTCTCTCTCTCTCTGTGTGTGTGTTAGTGTGTGTGTGTGTCTCTCTCTCTCTCTCTCTGTGTGTGTTAGTGTGTTAGTTAGTGTGTGTGTGTGTGTGTGTGTTACCCAGGTTGATCTTGTGTTCATACTTCCTCAGAGCTTTATCAGACGGCGTGGACGGCAGGCTCTTATTGGACGGATTTTGTCTGTTGGACTGACCAATCAAAACAACAGATCAAAAGTCAACTGACTGAACACACAATCATCATTGATAAGTGATCATTGATCGAGTGTGTCTGACCTGACAGTTGAGACTCGTCCTGTTGTATTTTTTAGTCAGATCCCCTGAACGCCACGCCCACTCTTCATCTTCATCTTCATCTTCATCCTCCTCTTCATCTTCTTCATCTTCCTCTTCCTCCTGTTGCTCTGATGAAGGCTGTACAGTGACATCACTCATCTGTTTCTGCACAGCCGTCATCTCTGATTGGTTGCTGCAGACGAGAGAGAAAGGAGTCAAAACATCCAACATGGCTGCCGCCGTTTTACACTTTGAAAAAAACTAACGGATTAATTTTATTTCTCGTCTTCCCTGAGGCAAAGTTCAGTTTAGAGTTAAAGCGCTCAGTGAAACACATCGTCTCCCTCAACATACATCACCGACACCAACATGGCCGCCGCAGCCTCACGCAGGAGGAGGTCTGGTCACGTTTATCAGTAACATTTACTGTCACGCGCTGTGACACGTGATCATCTATCTGTTAATGATCAGAATAATCCTCTGTGATCGATAAACACATCACCTGTCCTCTTCTGCGTCATCAAACTGTCCAGGTACTGAGCCGACCACCGACATGACGTAACAGACCAACACAGAGCAGCACGAAAGCCAGAACCAGAGCCAGAGCCAGAAGCAGAGCTGAACCGGTCCAAACTGATCCGGACCGTGTTAAACAAGCTGAGATCTTCCTCACACTGTAGCGTGTCCGCTTCACTACCGGGTCTGGTCACGTGACTACGGCGAGAGACGAGAGACTGTTTGTTCTTTAAGCGAACTGCAGCTCAGTGCTGCCCCCTGCGGAGAGACAGGAAGTGACATCATCACTCAGGATTACTGCTGTTACAGATTTATGTCAGATTAGAGTTAACAGGAATAACTACACAAAGACTCAAACTGAACACAAAGTAAAGACGAATATTGTGTTTATATAATTGATATTATTGTTTGTTTATAATATTGTGTCACAGAGTTCTGACTTTTAAAGGTTCCTTATCGACAAGTTCTCATTGAGTTTATCTTATTTGGTAATCAATAAGGAAGTTACATGATGTTGAAACAGAGAGCGTGAATATTTTATATGTCTAACAATTGTAATGTGATATAAAGTGTTGAATCAGAGGTCGTTCTGTCCAGGGTTCTGTTCAGGTTCTGTCCCGGGTTCTGTTCAGGTTCTGTCCAGGGTTCTGTTCAGGTTCTGTCCAGGGTTCTGTTCAGGTTCTGTTCAGGGTTCTGTTCTGTCTTACTATCCAGGGTTTTAGTTGAAGCTTTTATGTTGAAACCCGTCGTCACAGGAAGTGTGTTGTTAGCTTCCTGTTCAGAGAACAGAGTTAAATAAAGTCAAAGTGAAGTGATAATAAATAAAGTGTTAATAAAGTTATGGTGAAGATGTCTGTTGATCTGGATCAGACTCCTCGGTCTCTGCTGGTCTGTGATCGGTCCAGTTTCCTGAACGAGAAGAACCGGATCAGTTCTCAGGTGGAGCAGCTGCACTTCAACTACAAGGTAACACAGTTAGCATGCTAGCATGTTAGCCATCGATTTTAAATAGAACTAGTCTATAATACATTCATGGTTTAGGCGTGTTAGCATCAGAGTTAGCTCAGGCAGGACTGTCTCAGACACGTGACTTCAGTTAGCTAACAGGACCGCGTGCCGGTCAGCTAGCGGCAGCTAGCAGCAGCTAGCAGCAGCTAGCGGCAGCTAGCTGCTGCTAGCTGCTGCTAGCTGCTGCTAGCAGCAGCTAGCGGCAGCTAGCAGCAGCAGAGAGAAACACGAACCGAGTCTACACGTGTTGGGCCAGAATTTCAAAATAAAAGTCTGGATTCTAAACAAATGAGAGCCCAAACTTTATAATAATGTCACGTGGCAGCAGGTAGAAAGACAACAAGACAACACGGCTGATGTTTTTATGATTTAATAATACTTCAAAACAAATAATTAATCAAAACAAAAGTATTTAAACTCTAAAGTCCTGACTGTGACGTCAGCGTGATGATCCCTCCTGCTGTGAAACATCAGAGTGTAACAGATTTCATATAAAGTGAACTGTAGTTTAACAGATTTCATATAAAGTGAACTGTAGTTTAACAGATTTCATATAAAGTGAACTGTAGTTTTACAGCTGAACAGTAATTCCAAAGAATCTTCTTGATCACTACATGATGATGAGGTTATTGATCAGGGTTTCATTGATGATCTGATAAAATCAGAATCATTCAGACTCCAGATGTTTTATTGACATGTGTTTTCACAGCAGTCCTCAGCTCAGTTGTTTTACCTGTGCAGGTGTCTGTGCTGCTGCCTGAGTGTAGCTCCGCCCCTTCTCACCTGGACGCTGTATTCAACAGTTTCAACAGTTTCTACCTGATCAGGAACATGCCCATATATGAACTGCTGGACAAACACTTCCTGAAGACAGCTGTGTACCAGGGTAACAGCTTTACACACCTGTTCATACCTGACACACACCTAAGACACACCTTTAAACACCTTTAAACACCTTTGACACTTGATGTACACCTGTTCACACCTGTCTGTCTGTCTATCTGTCTGTCTGCCTCTCAGGTAGTGTGTACGGTGTGTCGTACAGGACCAGAATCGATGAAGATAACTGTGTCGCCCTGATGCCAAACGGTAAAAACTTTTCACCAGTACGCTGATGATGACACTATCAGTGTTCTGATGATGTCATCAGTACACTGACACTTGTGTTAGTTACGGCGCCGGCTCTACATAGCGCCGTGCGACCATAAATCAGCCTTTACCCTGAAGTTACCTCACTGACCTCTGGTGTGATTGGTTGTTGAGGGATGGTCACACCCCTTCCTAAAAAGGAAGTGATGTCACAGCTCTAATGTTTGTAATCAATAAACAAATATTAATGACATTGATGAGAAACTGTAAACAGTGTGAATGATGACGTCCAATCACAGCGCAGCAGTGTTTCTATTGGTCCACTGAACACACCTGTCTGTCTGTCTGCAGGTCAGCTGTCTCTCTCTCTGGATAAAGACTCCTTCGAGCTGTTGGGAGCTGAGGGCAAACCGTCCAGATTCAACCACAGAACAACCTGCAGATATGGTACCAAACAGAACCAACAGCCAACAGCTAACAGAACCACGCCTGTGCACCGTGTCAACTATCTGTTTCCTGCAACAGCCAACTTAGTAAAAAAGTACATTTACTGAAGTACTGTATATATGTGTGTACTTGTATTACAGTTGTATGTGTAGATCTGACTGACAGCAGCATGGCTCCTGGTGGGCGGGGCTACCAGAGACTCCTGACAGGTCTGAGGTCGCGACTTCAACTGAAGACAGACTTCCTGCTGTCACATCATCCAGGTGAGAGTGACATCATCAGACACAGATGGGACTGAGTCACAGAGACAACCAATCAGCTGATGTGAGTTGATGCTCCATCATTTGAAAATTAGCTTGTGAGGTAGCCATGCCTTATTATGGATCCTCCTGGATTTCTTGTAAGACCCGCCCTCTTCCAACTGTGATTGGTTGGTTTCGTTGGCTTTGTTCTCTCTGCTTGACTCAGGCTGTTGACTCACAGCAGCTCTGGTTGATTCTGTGTCTCTTGTGGTTATGAAACAGCGGTTAATGAGCTGTAGCGTCCTGGTAAACACACCGACCTCTTCAGCCTCTCCTCTGGTCTTCACTCTTGTCTATGTGTGAACCTCCACTGGCTGCTCTGCGTTGTGTATCTGCTCCGGTCCGGACTCTTCTGGAGCAGATACACAAGGCTTCTATTTCTGCAGGAGCATCAGTTCATCTGAATTCAGCACAGAGCAGACAGGAAGTCACACAGCGAGACAACAACATAACATCCTGTTCATTTTCAAAATAAAACACTCCGTGTCGATGCCAGAGACAAATCCTTCACAATTCTGACATTCTGAACACGTTCAGCACCACACGTTTATTTTCTGTATCTCTGTCTTAAATGTTCTGCTTGTTTTGAACATGTGTGTTTTATGAAACACGCCCTAGCTCAGGTGGCTACAGGTTAGCTTCACAGGATATTACCCATAACCCCTTGCTGTCTGTCCTGTAGGGGGCGGAGCCTCTCTGCAGGCCCTCTTGTCTCGTTATGATTGGTCGGAGCACAGACCTGATGTCAGCAGTCACACCCTTACCGACCTGTCCTGCCCCGCCCTGCGGTCATGTGACCTGCAGTCATGTGACCCTCACAGCCTCCTGGAGTGGATCGGAGCCGTGGACGCCCACATCAGCTGGTGAGAGGACGGACGCCCTGATGGTATGTGTGACTTGGTGTGGCATGTCCTCCCATTGACTCTTCTTCTGTTTCAGTGAGAACTCGTCCAGCAGCTTCCTGTCCTCACTGGTGTGTCCTGAACCGAAGACGACAGTGAGTCGAGCTCTGAGCGTCTCCATCTGTGGACTGCTGCTGCCTCAGGACGTCCACCGACTCATCCAGCAGATCAGGTCAGCTGACCTCTGTTTGACCAATCATTCACTGAGCATCATCGAATTTGAAGCTGCTTCTGAACTCTGAAGCTTTTCTGTTACAGTCACGTCCGGTTTTATTTCCCCCAGTGATAAAAAGGAACTCTGAGACTCGATCAGTGTTTGGTCCTCAGATGTCTTCAGATATTCAGTTTCCTGTCACAGAGGAAAGAATCAGAGAATGAGGACTTCTTTTCTTTAGAAATTACTCAACTGAACAGTTGACGATTACTTTATATTTGACAACTAATTGATCAATGAATCAATCAGTGAAGCTCTGACATGATGAACAGGAGATCAATTTTCAAACTGGACCCTGCACAAACATCACGTCACGTGTTTGTTCGAGTCCATTTTCAGATTATTTTGTCTTTGAAGTAGCAGAACACAGATCCAAAATGAAACATGAGGTCTCACTTAGAACCTGAATCCTGTGCTCACCTGTCCTACAGGTATTACCTGGAGCAGCCTCGCCTGGAGTCCTGGGTGTCACTGACGGTTCATGGTTTTGTTGACAGTCCAGTGTCATGGGGAGGAAACGAACACGGAGTCCTGAGAGGAGGCGAGAACTTCTACAGTCTGCTCATGTTCCATGACCACACCTACCAGCTGCACCTGGCTACAGGAGCCCACGACACCTGTCCACTGTGATGATGTCAGCTGCTCACATGTGACCTGTTCTGCTTTTATTTGTATCTGGATCAGGTTTTGTTTTAGAAGCCTGTGTCGGGTCAGTTTGGATTAAAATGCCTCAGACTAAATTATTTAGAAGAACATTTTCATTTGAGTTGAAAAAAAAAAAAATCCAAAATATTTTTCATTTGATTTCTTTGAATCTGACGCAGAATCTCACAAATCAAAGACGCCTCGTTGAGTTAAGTTTAAAAAAGTAAAACATAATTATGTTCAGCGGTGAGATGTTTTCCTTCCTGTGACCTCTCAGACTGACCCTCTGTGGGGCCCCGACCCTCAGGTTAAGAACCACAGACATACATACAGTTCTGTATTAAATGATCTCATATCGAGAAAATAAAATGTTGTTGTAGTTAATTTGGTTTTAACCGACTGATCTCGTTTTCATTTGTCGTTATTAACCTGTTTTTATTTCACACGTAAATAAAAAACCTAATCACCATTAGTTATTATTCATTAGCTGCTATCTAGATAACCTGATAGCTATGTATCAATTGTTTAATATGCAAGTACTATTATAATTAATTACCAGTTAAAACTAATTAGATATGAGAATGTCATAATTATGAAAAAACACTTTTTTAGGGTGACTTCTATAAATATTTAGATATATTCAGTTTTAGTCCATTCAAAAAACTTTTTTTGTCTCCGGGGGGGATTATTTTCTACATTTGATCTCAAAAAGCCAAAAGATAATTGTAATTAACTAAAGTTGTCTTTTATCATGTAAACAAGACGAGCAGCAACAGTTCAGACCGAACACAGCTTCCTATTTTACTGCCGTTGTTCGCCTGTTTCATTATTTATTTTTTGCTGCTGAATTTTGTTGAAAAGAAAAACTTTCAAATTATTTAGAGTGTCTGTGCGACTCCGTAGGGACCGACGGAGCGTCGTAGTGACTCTGTAGGGACACACTAGTGATAGGAGACCATCACCCGCAACGTTAAGTTAGCATCGTCAGCCACTGTTTGCTGTTTTCCTGGGGCCAGAGCTTCCGACATAGAGGCTAATCTTAGGGTGCTGGCATCACGCAGGGAGGAACAGGGACCCAGGCACACAGCACCACAAGATACAGCAACACTATGATTCATGCTGGCGCCAACAATATCCATCAGAAGCAGTCTGAGATCACAAAAGAGAGCCTTGCCAGGACTTTTCAGGCTGCTAGAAAGATGTGTCGGCATCCATTCATTGTCTCTGGTCCTTTACCCCAGCGGGGTAATGATGAGACGTAGCTTACAGGTATGAACCGCTGGCTGGCGTGTCACTGTAGGGAGCAGGGATACTGGTCCTCTTTCTGGGGGCGCCCCCACCTGCTGAGAGCAGACGGCCTTCATCCTACTGGAGTCGGCGCTGCTGTTTTGTCTAGCAGCAGACAGGTGTTTGAAGCAGGTTTGACATGAGGGATGTAGCACTCGGCAGGTCGCAGGTGACTAGAGAGCCTGCTAGTGATACAGTCAGTGCTGGTATGGAGTCTGCTAGCCTAGTTGACATGGTTAGTCAGAGACATAGTGAAGAGTACCAGACTGATAGCTTAGTTTACAACTGTCACCTTCCCTCGCCACTCTTTCATTGAATCATGCTCTAAATGTGTAAATCACAATAATTTAATCTTGAGCTCCACCTGACAGTGGGGAAATGTCTCAGCAAGCACCTTACACAGTCTTACATAAAAAATTACCAAAGCTAATCACTACGGCATCCCATCAGCCCACGTACTACTACTAAAAGGTACCTTGTTCCAGTTAACACATTATCTACCACGAGCTCCACTGAACGGCCCGTCACTGGAAACTGCAGCTCCAATGAGCTTAAAACCCTCAAATATGGCTTCATTCATATTAGATCACTGTCCACCAAAATCTTACTGATTAATGATTTGATTACTGTCCATAAGCTGGACATGATTGACATGATGTGAAACATGGCTGAAACCATTAAATGAAGCCTCCCCTCCTGACTATAACTACGCCCATGTTGCTCGGGCCTCTAAACAGGGTGGAGGCGTTGCTCTAAGCCACAAATCTATTTACACTTTAACCTCCAACCAGGATATTAAGTTTACTTCATCTGAGGCTCTGGTTTCAAAACCATCTTCATCAAGTAGTAACGGCCTTGTCCAGGGAACTGCCTTTCACCTGGTGGTGATCTACAGACCTCTTACTCCCAGTTCCTAGAAGAGTTCAGTGAATTTATTGCAGATCTTGTGACTCATTCAGATAAGGTCCTCAGTCATCTCCTGGATCCACACACTTTACATAGATTATAATTTGTATCAGATATTCTGTCAATGCAACTTGTAAACTTTGATTTTGTTGTTCTGTTCTGTACATGTGACATGTATAACATGTCTGTCCGTCCTGGGAGAGGATCCTCTGTGGATCCTCCTCAGGTTTCTAACACAACAACAAGGTTTTTTTTTCTCAACATGTGAAGTTTTTCCTCTCTTGAATTGAGGCTCTGAGGACAGAGGATGTCGTTCACCGTACCGATTGTAAAGCCCACTGAGGTCATGTGATTATTGGCTATATAAATAAAACTGATTTGAAAGTTCCTATTTAACATTTTTTGTCATTTAAAAGTGTTGAACGTGTTGCTGCAAAGGGAGATTAAAGAAGTGAACAGCACATCAACCTGTCAGTCCTTCACTTATTCATATGATTCATACCACTGATCAACATAAATAATGTAAAATAAAATACTAACGACTCTGAAACTCAGAGCTCAAAGGTATCCTTAACGGCTGTAAGAACACTCCCACACCCTGTAAGAACACTCCCACACTATGTACGGACACTCCCACACCCTGTAAGGACACCCCCACAATATGTAAGAACACTCCCACACTGTGTAAGGACACTCCCACACCCTGTAAGGACACTCCCACACTATGTACGGACACTCCCACACCCTGTAAGGACACCCCCACAATATGTAAGAACACTCCCACACTATGTAAGGACACTCCCACCATGTAAGGACACCCCCACACTGTATAAGGACACTCCCACTCTGTAAGGGCACTCCCACACCACATATGGACACTCCCACACCCTGTAAGGGCACTCCCACACCCTGTAAGGACACTCCCACATCATGTAAGGCCACTCCCACACAGTTAAAAGCCTGCAGCTCCTCCTAATTTTATCATCCTGCCTGCGAACTCGTCAGCAGTGCACTTGACTCATTCCACCAGTAAACATGCAGGACGTGTTGATGTTTGTAAATTAGATAAGGGGACTGCTGATTGGCTCAGAGTGACATCAGAGCAGATATGTGGATCTGTGCCGACGTTAGATTTCAGGTCTGTGTTTTCTATGAAATGACAAATAAGACGTTTTTTTCTGGAATGTAGGAGTCGGTTTATTTTGACATGTAAGAAAAACTTTATTTTTGTTAACAGAGCTGAACCTGCTCAGATCCTCACGCCTGACAGGCCACACCCACGCACTGCAGCTCCTCAGACCTCAGGTGTCAACATTTACCCATAATTCATCACTTTCAAACTGCTGCATGATCATACAAACTTGATTAAACTGAACTCAAGTTCAGTACATCTGATGACTGATTTGTGCTGAACATGGACTCCTGAGGTTGGCGCTAAGGGAAACATCACAGTCATTAAAGTCTAAGAGAGGACAAACTGAGGAGCTGCAGACTGCAGGTGTGGACTCACCTGTGAAATCATGATGGAAGCATGAAGGTCAGTGTTAGTTTATAGCCTCTAGTTACTGTTTTCCTCCATGTGGAAATTCATCAGAGGGAATTCTGGGAGAAGGTCTGAGATAACGTCCATTGAAAGGAACAGTCACGTTGTTTAAGTCCCCTGGTTCTCTGTCAGAGTCACGCTTCAGTTTCATCTCTGTGTGTCCAGAACAGAGAGAGGGCCATGACTTTTAGCCTAGCCTAGCACAAACACTGGAAGCACAAGGAAACTGTTAACTTAGCTCAGAACAGGCGATTCTGCAGAATTCTCGTAGGAAATCTGCTGTTTTTAGCCGTTACCATTTAAATACAGTAAAGATTCTGTCTGATTTCGTGAGCCGTTTAAATCCTGAATACGTCTGTTCAGGCTCTTTTCAGACTACCATAGGTATCGATGCCCTCGGTTTGGTCTGGCAGGAACAACAGTCATGAAAACATAAACCAATTCTTTCATAAATCTGATCATCTGTCGGCAGTTTCCAGATGTTACCACCCAAAGGAAGAATGTGAAGCTCGACAACGGAGGACCCAGAGCAGAACCCGTGGAACCCCGCAGGTGAGATAAAACCAAAGTGGAAGATTTGAGAACAGAACGATTTACAGAACTGTCTGTTTTTAAATCATCATCCTGCTGAAATTATAACTTAAATGTGACAACAAAAGGAGGAGCATTCAGTGTTTCCTGTCCATCTCAGAATCTGCTGCATCACTGTTGCAAGCTCAGAGCTGCTGAGTCACAAGACCAGTCCTGTTCCTGGTCAGGTCCTGGTCCAGGTCATGGTTCTAGCAGAGCTCAGTTCTCCTCTGCAGGTACTGCAGGATGGAGTCAGTTCCCTGCGATGAGCCCCAGACTCTCTTCAGTGCTTCACACTCCCGCTCATTAGCTTGCTCCAGAGCACTGCGGCTGGTGTTCCTCATCAGGGCTTTTGACTCCCGCAGAACCTGCAGGACAGGAAGTGGAACCACCATCACCGCAGAAAAAGATGAAGACAAAATCAGATCTGAGTTGAGCTGAGTGACATTTAAAACATATAAACAGAGGTCACAGTGTGTTGAAGATATAATATATACACATCATTTTGTGACTGACCAGTGAGTCGACGGTCACCAACTCCTTAATTCGCAGCATCACTTCCTGTGTGAAGGTTCCTGGCCAGAGAACCTGAGAAACCAAACCTTTAGAGCACGCCTCCTGAGCCGTCAACTTCCTGCCGCTCAGCAGCAGCTCGTTAGCCTGGAACAGAACGAACGTTTCAACTTAGGACACAATAATAGTTATGTTAATGACTCTCATATAAATTACTTTATGTAAATCACTATGTTATGTTAATTACTCTGTCATGTTAATGACACAAATATTTTTTGCACTTTAAATTATTATTACTGCCAATAAAACTGCACCTCATGTTCCACTTACCTTTACTCCTCGATACCTCAGCATTTTATTGTATATAGTGCTTTATTGTTTTTTGTATATTGTATATAGTACTTTATTGTTTCTATATCTGCCCTTGTATTTTGATTGTATTTGTACTTGAATGTACCCGCCACTATGATAAACTAATTTCTGCCTCAGGGATTAATAAAGTTATCTATCTATCTTACTGACTGTTATGTTAATGACTCTCATTTAAATGACTCTGTTATGTTAATAACTGTCACGTTATGTTAATGACTGTCACGTTATGTTAATGACTGCTATGTTTATGACTGTCACATTATGTTAATGACTGTAACGTTATATTAACAACTGTTATGTTATGTTAATGACTGTCACATTATGTTAATGACTAACGTTATATTAACTTATTGACTGTTATGTTATGTTTATGACTGTCACATTATGTTAATGACTGTAACGTTATAATAACAACTGTTATGTTATGTTAATGACTTATGTTAATGACTGTTATGTTATGTTAATGACTGTTATGTTAATGACTGTTATGTTATGTTAATGACTGTCACGTTATGTTAATGACTGTTATGTTAATGATGGTCACGTTATGTTAATGACTGTTATGTTAATGACGCCGTCAATGAGGCGGTGGACTGACCGAGGCGAGGCCCATGATGCGGGGAAAGGTGAACGACGAGCAGGCGTCGGGTGTCTGGCCATAGGATGTGTATGGCGTCTGGAACCAAGCCTTTTCATTGGCCCACACCACATCGCAAAGCGGCAGGATGGCGGCGCCGAGGCCAAGCGCCGGTCCGTTCACTGCCGCCACAATGGGCTTCTTGAATTGGATGAAGGTGTTGACGAAGGTCCTGAGGGAGACAACACAGACGTCAGAGATGATGACATCACACATTGCTGCCATGGCATCCTCTCTTCTTCAGTGGCCGTTACCTGATGGTCTCGGCCATCTTGATGCTCTCCTTCTTCCTGTCGTCCGTCAGGCGTCTGATGAAATACAGGAAGTCGAGGCCGCAGCAGAAGACACTGCCGACGGCGCCGAGTAACACCATCTTACTGTCATCTGAAGCTGCTGTCGCCATGGCGCTCTGGATCTCCTTCATCACCTGGCCAGGGGAAAGAGGAACTAAGTGGCTGCAGTAATCAGTTACCATGACAACAGTTGTTTTTTGGTGGACGTGGCCTCACCTCAGGGTTCAGCGTGTTGTTCTCAGAGCTCTTGGTGGACAGCAGGATGTGGGTGAAACCGTCCTGCTTCTTCACCACGATGTCACGATAACGATACGCACTCTCCGTCTGTCGAACGCTGAACCTCAGACGTTTGTCGAAGGCACAACGTTCCTCCAGACGACGTTTCCCAGTCACACTGGTCGTCCCGGCAACAGCACTCTGCACACCTGACATCCCGTTGGCAGGGACAGCCTCCATCAGTGGCGAGTTACCTGGAGGAGTCAGAACGCCAATCGTGTTAGTTTACATGATTTAAAATGTCCCATTCAGGTAGATCACTCAGACAGGTGACTCTACACCTGGTCACCATGGAGATCAGGTAGAGCTCAGGTGCAGACCATGGATTCAGACGTGGTTAAATGAGCTCACCTGTGCCACAGAGGGAGTGCATGGCAGCAGGTGTGACAGGTGTTCGTGGCGGGGGCAGGGGGTTCTGGTTGCGGGGTCTGGTCCCCATGCGGGCCCTCTCCTCTCCGGGCCCCAGCTGGACTCCTGCAGGTTTCTCCAGCAAGGCGACCTCAGGTGGGACCAGGTGAGCCTCCTGAGCTCCGGCCTCCAGACCCTGAGCCGCCTCGCCAGGAGACTCATCTGAGTCCGGGCGGCTGTTCATCGGACTCTTAGGAACCAGTATCTTGATGCCGGTCTTGGACAGGTCCACGCTGCGGCGGGCAGAGCCGACCGGAGATGCCGCCGTTAGACCAGCCGGCTGCTGGGAGCTGACGGAGGCCAGGCGGAGCAGGTGAGCTGGGGCGAGAGCAGGTTTCACCTGATCACAGTCTGCAGTTAGACCGCAGCTGATGTCACTGCTGATGTCGGCGTGAGCGGCCGTAATGGGCGGCGGCCTGCAGGGTGGTCTGTGGGTGGGGTTACAGTGGTGGCTGGGTGAGCTGCGGGTGGAGCGCAGCAACATGTTGTCTCTCTGCCGCTCTGCGTACTGACGGTTGAAGTCGTGGACGTAGATCATACAGGTGGACAGGTGACTCTCCGGCTCCCATGTGTCTCCCTCAGAACCATAACCTCTCCACCTGACCAGGTACTCCAACTTCCCCTTCCTGTTCCTCCTCCTGTCCACAATCCGCTCCACCTGCAGGACAACACCCAGTGTCATCATCATCATTATCATCATCATCATCATCACCATCACTACCATCATCATCACCATCACTACCACCATCATCATCATCACCACCATCACCTTCATCACCATCATCATCATCACCATCACCATCATCCTCACCATCATCACCATCACCACCATCATCCTCACCATCATCACCATCACTACCATCATCATCATCACCACCATCATCACCATCACCATCACTACCATCATCACCATCACCATCATCACCACCATCACCTTCATCACCATCATCACCCTCATCACCACCATCATCATCATAACCATCATCATCACCACCATCACCTTCATCACCATCATCACCCTCATCATCACCATCATCACCACCATCATCACCACCATCATCACCATCACCACCATCATCCTCACCATCATCACCATCACTACCATCATCATCATCACCATCACCACCATCATCATCATCATCACCATCACCACCACCATCATCATCACCATCACTACCATCATCATCATCTCCATCACTACCATCATCACCATCATAACCATCATCACCACCATCATCATCATAACCATCATCATCACCACCATCACCTTCATCACCATCATCATCATAACCATCATCATCACCACCATCGTCACCATCATCATCACCACCATCATCATCATCATCACCATCACCACCACCATCATCATCACCATCACTACCATCATCATCATCTCCATCACTACCATCATCACCATCATCATCATCACCATCACTACCATCATCACCATCATAACCATCATCACCACCATCATCACCATCATCACCACCATCATCATCATCATCACCATCACCACCACCATCATCATCACCATCACTACCATCATCACCATCATAACCATCATCATCACCATCATCATCCCCATCATCATCACCATCATCACCACCATCATCATCATAACCATCATCATCACCATCATCATCCCCATCACCACCATCATCACCATCATCATCATCATCACCACCATCATCATCACCATCATCATCACCATCATCATCATCACCATCATCAACACCAACATCATCACCATCACCATCATCACCATCATCATCATCATCACCATCATCACCATCATCATCACCATCATCATCACTATCATCACCATCACCATCATCATCACCATCACTACCATCATCATCATCATCACCATCACATCATCACCATCACCATCATCACCATCATCACCATCACATCATCACCACCACCATCATCATCATCACCATCATCACCATCATCATCCTCACCATCATCCTCACCATCACCACCACCATCACCACCACCATCATCACCATCATCATCACCATCATCATCATCACCATCACTACCATCATCATCATCATCACCATCACATCATCACCATCATCATCACCATCATCATCATCATCATCACCATCATCATCACCATCATTATCATCATCACCATCATCACCATCATCATCACCATCACTACCACCATCATCATCATCATCACCATCACCATCATCACCATCATCGTCATCATCACCATCATCATCATCACCATCATCATCACCACCATCATCATCACCATCATCACCATCATCATCACCATCACCATCATCATCATCATCAACACCAACATCATCACCATCACCATCATCACCATCATCATCATCATCACCATCATCATCATCACCATCATCATCATCACCATCATCAACACCAACATCATCATCATCACCATCATCACCATCATCATCATCATCATCATCATTACATCATCACCACCATCATCACCATCATCATCATCATCACCACCATGTGACCACAGCTGAGTCTTCACTTGAATAACAGAACTCAGTGATCAGCTGTTATTAAAGACTTTATTGTATATTTTACTGTTTTAATATAATAATAATAATAATAATAATAAAATAATAGTATACATTCATGTGTTCATCTCTTCTGTTTATGCATTTTCTTTTTTGACATATCTCTATAAATATAATTATTATTGATTAGAGAAAATCAATAAGCCCACGCAGGCCGGTTTTCCCTCTTTGTGCAGTAATCATCAATCATTCATTAATTATAGATCGATGTTTTCTTATTGATCAACTTAACTTGTTTGGGAACTAGTTGAACGAAGTTAAAGTAACCTTTACACAACAGTGGATGTAAACTACACTCATGATAATATTGATCTACTCGCCCCATGATATTAATAATCAGTGTACCGGAGCTCTGTGATCGATTCAAACACGATCGAAGTTTGAGAAACGAGTCACACATGAAACTGTGACATTTAATCTGTTAGCATTCTGCACACTCATCTCTTCCCACTGAGCTAACTCTGAGCTAACACTCGGCTAACTCTGCTGGCTAGTTGCAGAAGCTAACAGAAGCTAACTCAGCCTGAAGTTTTATCTGCGGACACACTTTGACTCACTTTAACGGTCAACGAGCTGCTAACTTCACACTTTGTTTCACTTTTGTCCTCAGCTCATAAACTTTATCAACTCAACTCTGCCCTTAGCTGCCGTTAGCATGTTAGCATTAGTGCGCGTCACCTCGTAGAACTCCTCTGTAGCCATGGAGACTGTGCGCGTGCACGAGCAGCTTCCAGAAGCTTCTTCAGTCGAGCAGCAACATGAGAGGAAGATGTTCCGTCAGTGATTCGGCTCTTTACCGGGACGCTCTGCTAGTTTATCACACTTAACTAGCTGTTAGCTGTTAGCTGTTAGCACACCAGCTTTACCCTAACATCCGGTCACACTGACTCACCTCCAAAATAAAAGCCCCCCGCGCCGCTGCTCACTGCTTTTTTTATTACATTTTTTTAACGTTTCGTCTCATAATTAACTCATTAACCATAGAGTCAGTATTTTCATGATATTTTACTGAGCCAGGTTTAAAAGATGTTAAAAAAAGTTAAATTTGATCAAATAACATGAAGACTGTCCCTGAAACACTGCAGGAGGTCTGAACTGGATCTGAAACAGTCTCCTCTGATACTGACACCTCTGTAGGACCTTCAGCAGCAAACCAGACCATCGGAGAGAAGACTGGACGTTTGAGTCTTAAAGTAAAAGATGTTTCTGGGAGTGGAGGAGAAGAAGCTGCTCTGTAGTCTGAAACAAACTTCACTCTTTGC
>NC_133235.1:30468898-30521398 GCF_040436345.1 Pagrus major
TAACAAAAACAAACTGACTACGTCCAAACAATCAGCAGAATAAAACACACAGGAGTGTGAACAGACTGCCCACATGGACACTCTCCACTCATCTTATCTCACCCTCCAACTCGATTAGCAAAGTCCAGGATCCCCTCTCTGGTTCTTGGTCCTGAATAATTATATTTCACATCTTTCTTCAGCCTGAAAATAGACGTCCAGATACAAAAACTTGTTTTCACTCAAAAACACAGTGACAGACAGGTCATCACCGACACATCTGATTGGTTGATGTACAGTGACGTCACAGAGTTAAAGACAGTGATGATAAAATACAAATCTGACCGTACACAGAATGTTTAAATCTGAAGAAGAACCAGAGAATACAACTTCCTGTTCATTTACTTATTATATTTTATAAATGACAGATTTATCTGTACAGCAGTTTAAGTTTTGACATGAGACAGAAAAGATATATAAGAAATGAAGTGAAATCAAAAGAAGATATAAATCATGTAAAACACAGACGATGAATGAATCAACAGAGTCAACCAGTAGAAGAAGTGAGCCGGGCCTTTCAGAACAGTTTGAAGTTTGGAAAAAAGGGGGGACTCACATGAGGATGGCAGGATAACCTCTGACCTGGAACTCTTTGGCCAAACCTGCAGAAAGAAACAGAGCATCAGCGGTGAGCATCTAACATATAATCCATCATATTCATGTTTATTATGTGTCATAGATGTTGGTGTAATAATGAGTGATGATTGTTGTTATAAAGCATTATAAACATTCATTAGTGCTTATTACTTTGATTATATGGCACTAATGGCCTATCATCAAACATTATTGATCAGTAGACTGATCAGCTCATATCTATGTACATGTTGTTTTTATGATGATTCAGTGAAGATTACAGTGAAATATTCATATAAAAATATAATAAATATATAATATAGATTACATTCTCAGTGATGACCACATTTGATGGCTCATTATAAAACGTGTGTGTGTGTGTGTGTGTGTGTGTGTGTGTGTGTGTGCGGTTATGTTCTGTGTATAGAACAATATTGGCCGATTGAACTTGTTTTAAAGCCTGGTGGAACAAATGGATCAATCATCAGCTGATCATATGAAGACATAACATCAAGCTGAACAGAAATGCTTTTATTTTGACAGTTTCATGTTTAGGATTTATTGTATCCTGATAGTTTTATTGTTCGATTTGATACTTTTATTCAATCAATTTTATTTTGATAGTTTAATTCTGGTAGTTTTATTTTGATAGTGTCACTGACCGACGCTGGCAGTGGCGTCTGATTTGCCAACGTTGACAGGTGAGCCGAGACTTCTGAGTTCTGATCCAATCTGATGCCAAACTGGATCCAGCTGCTTACAGAAGGTACACCAGGGGGCGTAAAACTGCACACACAGCAGACAAACAAACAAACAAACACAGCAGACAAACAAACACACAGACAAACAAACAGCAGACAAACAAACACACAAACACACAGCAGACACACAAACAAACAAACACAGACAAACAAACACACAGTAGACAAACAAACAAACACAGACAAACAAACACACAGTAGACAAACAAACAAACACACAGACAAACAAACACACAAACAAACAAACACACAGCAGACAAACAAACACACAGACAAACAAACAAACACACAGCAGACAAACAAACAAACACACAGACAAACAAACAAACAGACAAACAAACACAGCAGACAAACAAACACACAGACAAACAAACAAACAAACACACAAACAAACAAACCAACAAACACACAGCAGACAAACAAACACACAGACAAACAAACAAACACACAACAGACAAACAAACACACAAACAAACAAACAAACAAACACACAGCAGACAAACAAACACATAGACAAACAAACAAACAAACAAACACTCAGCAGACAAACAAACACACAGACAAACAAACAAACACAGCAGACAAACAAACAAACAAACAAACAAACACACAGACAGACAAACAAACAAAAAGCAGAGAAGAAATCTAATTAAGCAGCGTTCATATGTCCACATGATGTGATGAGAGGCGTTCATGGTCAGTCAGGATGTTTCAAACTGCTGCTGTTACATCAGACTTCAGTCAAACTGATCAATAATTCTGATAGCTGATCAAAATCAATCACTGAATCAATAAACATCATGTTTAGAAAAAATATTGTAAATAAACAAACCTTTATGAGCCAGATGTCGTCAGCTCCTCTTGTCTCCAGGAAGCTGTTCAACACAATCACACTGATTATTGATTTTAATGAAAACATTCACTTTACAGTAGAGTGCCAGAAAAATCAATCAATCAATCAATCAATCAATCACAGCCATTTGTACTCACGAATCATCGAGCTCCTCCACAAAGGCAGACACACACACCATAAGGAGCAGGAGCACTGGAACAAACAAACAAACAAACAAACAAACAAACAAACAAACAAATGATGAACATGAAACAACAAAACAACCTCCAGCTGAAGCATTCAACATGGACCAATAGCTACTGGACTCAGTGTTGGAGGCGGAGCCCCATTCATTCCTATGAAAGCTGCTCAGTGGCCCACGAAGCCGAAAACACTGGACTTCCAGCCGGGCTGCGGTCGGGGTTCTTCCGTGTAGAGAGACGAGAGACTTCCACCGACCGAGTCGGCTAACTTCCTGTTTAGCATCCAGTTAACTTCCTGTTCAGTGCCCGGCTAAGTTGAATGAGGATAAAATAATTTAATGGTGAGGCTCTTCTAGACTTTCCAAAATATCGGACCGACTGGATCAAACTCTGACGGTACACGGGTCATGCCTCAGTACACGGGTCATGCCTCAGTACACGGGTCATGTCTCGTCGTGTATCGATTTCGTAATCTTTGTTTGTCCAAAAAGGTTTTTCAGAGTTTCAAAAAGTCACCAATAAAAAGGAAATAATCTCCAGGAGTCCTCCAAAGCTGAGTGCAGTAATGTTTAATTGTCGACAATTAAAGCATGAGATCATACAGACAAAAGTTCATCTGATAATATCCAAATTCTCAATACAAAACATCTCCTTATCTTCATTAATACGGGGGCTGGGCACCATGGTTTGTCCAATCCTGGCTCGTTCTTTGTTTTTGTCAAAATTTTGCTGACTCAGGTATTTTCCTGCACAAGGCAAAAACACGTATCCAGCGTTTTACAGACACTTCTGTCACAATGTGAGATTATGGTAACAAGTTTCAGAACACTTTTTGGGCCGCAGTGCATCACGGGATGATGTAATGACACAGTTTGACCACTAAGATAACTGGCTTCAGAACCTGGAGCTCTTCATGGAGGCTTGAGGCTTCCATACATGACACCTGCTATGATGTCACTTCCTGCCTGCTGATGTCATCTGAACTTCTCTGGTTTGTTCATGCGAGTGTGCACGTGAGTCCCTGTGTGTTTCCAACACAGCTGCCTGGTGACAAACAGAACTGCAGTGACCCACTATTGATCCATGTTTGATCAGTCATGTGATCAGTGAGCGTTCAGACACAGTATTGATCCTCTCGACTGTGTCACATGGTCTTCATCAGCGGGGTTGATGAGAACCATGTGAACAAGCCAGTAAGTTTTGTCAGACTGCCGTTGCTATGACAACAGTACAGCAGGGTTTTCACCATGTGACCCAAACACAGATGGCGTTCGGAGGCGACTCACCAGGCTGCCGTCTGTGATTAGCTGACAGAGGTCTCACTCTGATCATTTTCACTTTAACTTAGTAAAAAATCAGAGCTGTGATTGGTTGATTGATCTCAGGTCAGGAAGCTGTTCACTTTACTGCCAGATTAAAACTGTTCAGACACACAGACATCTTAATCCAGCAGGACACACACTCAGCATAAACACACACACACACACACACAGTGTTTCAGATTAAAAGATTCAGAAGCGTCCTCTGATCAGCAGAAGTTTTATCAATAACCTGCTGGATGATTTACTTCAGATGTTTCTGACACATTTCTGTAAATGTGGTGAGTCTCGTGCAGTCAGTCTGTTTAACTCTTCAGTGTGTGTGTGTGTGTCGTGCTGAGTGTGTGCCGGGCGCAGAACAAGTGAATAAATGAGTGGAGTTTGGTGGAGGACGTACCTGAGAGCGAGTTCCTCCTGGGAGACATGTCGACTGATGGAGGAGAAGCTGCAGAACAGGCGGATTAACAACTCAGCTAATCTGCTAACTGCTAACAGAATGAACATACGCTAATCTGTCAGATTAACAGGCTCCTTTCAATCCACTGAATCTTTATTGACAACAACAACAACACAGACAGAGTCAACTGATGAATAAATAATCATGTTTCACACAAACAGGAAATTATCAGAATGTTTTCATGTTCAGAGAAGAAGCTGTGAGGAAGGGAACGAGGAACTGACGCAAAGAAGGAAGTTAAGGAAAGAAAAGATAGACAAGGAAACAAGAGGGTTAGGAAGTAAAGACTGATGTTAACAAGGGAAGAAGGTGGTAAGGAGAGAAAAGGAAGGCAGGAGGTGAAACAGAGACAAGAAAGTAGAGAAGGAAAGAAAGGAGAGGAAATAGAAAGGAATGTGGAAGGGAAGGGAAGGAGGAGGTAAAGGAGGAGACAAAAAAAGGATGTAAGGAAAGGGTGGCAGAAGGAGGGAAACAAAAAGGTAGGGAAGGAAAGAATGATGGAGAGGAGGAGGAAATGAAAAGGAAGGAGGAAGGAAGAAAGGTAGGAAAAGATAAAAAGATCTTAGGAAGGAAAGAAGAAAGCAGAGATTGATTAGAGGAATGAAGAAAGAAGGAGATAAGGAGGGAAAGGTAGTAAAATAAGTAAAAAAGGAGGAAAAGAAAGGAAATATAATGGGAAAGGAAAAGAGCAGTAGGGGAAGAAAAGAGGGCAAAAAAAAGGAAGGAGGGTAGAGGGGAAGGAAACAATGAAGGAAGTAGAGAAGGAAAGAAAGGAAAAGAGGAGGCAGAAAAGGAGACAATAAAGGATGTGAGGAGGGTGGAGGGGAAGGGAAGAAGGAATGAAGGAGGTTAGAAAGGAGAGGAGGAGGTATAATAGGAAATGAACAAATGTTTGAGCAGCAGCGACAGAAACAATGAGGTCTGAACACTGATCAATACATGTATTGATCAGTGTTCAGACAATACATGTACAATAATACATGTACAATAATACATGTATTGATAAGTGGGACCCACTGATCTGGATTCAGAAGGAAGCAGCTGAAGTGATCAATCAATATTTCATGTCAGAAACACTTTAAATAAAGTTTGAATCAAAGAAAAAAACAATCATCAGCTCAGCTATGGTTCAAAAAGTCCAGCTCCGCCCCGAGTATGTTTTCTCTACATCAATCAGAAATTGTTACTTCTTCTTCAGTTTCGTCCTTTTTTAAATTGTGTCATCGTGGCGTGTGAAGGGGGCGGAGCCACATGTACAGCAGGTGTCAGAGAGGAAGCAGAGGTTTACCCTCGCCTGCAGCGCCTCCATCAGGTGAGTCAGAGTCAGCTGTCGGTGCAGTGCTGCTGGTGATGTCAGCAGTGACATCAGAGGACACCTGTCGGCTGAAATCAGATCCATCAGCTTCGCTCTCTGTCCAGCACGACTCGCTGTCTGACAGCGACGACAGCCGGCTCTTCCTCCAGCCAGCACTGAGCCGGACTCCCGGCGAGCTCTGACTGGTGAGTGTGGCTCGACGAGACAAAGCGCCGCTGGAGCTGACAGACGAACGGAGGTCCTTCTCCTGTAGCCGCAGCAGAGGGCGCAGCAGCGGGATGTACCGGCCGATGGCGGCACGGTACTTTGGGTGTGTGATTGCGTAGATGATGGGGTTGTGGATGGCGGAGGCCTTGGCAATGACGGCAGGAACTGAGTTCATGTAGGGTGTCAGAAGGTGGGCATAGCCAGCCGTGGCAGTCAGTGCGACTGCAGAGTACGGCGACCAGGAGACGATGAACAGCAGGATCACACCCAGAGCCACTTTAGCCAAACGCCACTCTCCGCGCAGACGCTCGTACGCCTTGTTGGTTTCTCCACAGTTAAGTAGCTCTATCTCCCGCCCCGCCCGCCGCACAGCCCGGAAAATGGCAAAGTAGCAGCCTGCGATCAAGCCGAGAGGGACGAAGAAGACGAAGGCGAAAAGCAGGATGGTGTAGGCACGCACGGTGGCAGTGAAGCTCATGTAGTCCCAGCTGCAGGACGTCTGCAGGCCTTCGGGGACGTAGGCGCTCCACCCAAAGAACGGCGGCAGACTCCAGCCCAGAGAGTACAACCACACCCCAGTCAACACCGCCAACACCCGGCCACGACTCACCCCACCCAGCAGGGCCAGTGGCCGTGTAATGGTGAGGCAGCGATCCACTGCGATGGCCGTCAGTGTCATCATGGAGGTGATGCCGAACAGAGCACCACAGAAGGCGTACAGCTCACAGGCAAGCTCCCCAAACACCCAGCGGCGGTGCAGGCTCGCCACGAAGAAGACCGGAGACTGCGTCAGAGACATGAGGAAGTCTGCTGCCGCCAGGTTGACCACCAGAAGGTTGCTGGGCGACTGCAGCGTTCGGCTGCGACAGAACACGTAGATGACCAGAGCGTTTCCCAGCATGCCCGTCACCCCCACCAACAGGATGACGGAGCCGATGATGTAGTGAGCGTGGTCAGGGACGTCCACGGTGGGGAAAAGTTGAGGCTGCGGGTGAGTGAAGTGTGTGGGGGCGTGGCCAGTGTCGAAGGAGGAGCAGTTCTCCCCCAGAGAGCAGAGAGACTTCCTGCTCAGCTGCTGATGACTCATTGATGGACGTTGGGGAAGACGTGGCTGACTGTTGGCTGACTGTTGGCTGACTGTTGGCTAACTGTTGGCTGACTGTTGGCTGGATGTTGGCTGGATGTTGGCTGACTGTTGGCTGGATGTTGGCTGGATGTCGGCTGGATGTTGGCTGGATGTCGGCTGACTTTTGGCTGGATGTCGGCTGGATGTCGGCTGACTGTCGGCTGGATGTCGGCTGACTGTCGGCTGGATGTCGGCTTGATGTCGGCTGGATGTCGGCTGGATGTTGGCTGGATGTCGGCTGACTTTTGGCTGACTGTCGGCTGGATGTCGGCTGACTGTCGGCTGGATGTTGGCTGGATGTCGGATGGATGTTGGCTGGATGTTGGCTGACTGTTGGCTGGATGTCGGCTGGATGTCGGCTGGATGTCAGCTGGATGTCGGCTGACTGACGGCTGAATGTTGGCTGACTGTTGGCTGGATGTCAGCTGACTGTTGGCTGGATGTCGGATGGATGTTGGCTGGATGTCGGCTGACTGACGGCTGGATGTTGGCTGACTGTTGGCTGGATGTCGGCTGGATGTCGGCTGACTGACGGCTGGATGTTGGCTGACTGTTGGCTGGATGTCGGCTGGTTTGAGCAGTGTGTTTGAGTTCTGTCGGCCGTGTGTTGCGCTGCCTGTGCTGCTACAGCTCTTTATATGAGTGTGATCGATGAATGACGGAGGATTATTGAGTCGACCTCAGACTGATCAATTAACTCAGTGCACTCAGAATAAATCAACATCTGGAGCAGATGTGACCTGACTGTTGCAGTTTTTTGGAGACAATCAGTGACACGCTGACGTTAATGAGCTTTTAAATCCAACATGTCACAGTTTCCTCATTGTGTCCCAGATCCTGATCGAACTTGTGTCCTGAATTCTTTCTCGTTGAACCTCGAGACATTTTGATTTGTCTGAAAATTTAACACTTGTTCTTGCTTGTGGTTGTAGAGTAAGATTCACTGATAAGAAAGTGTTTTCTGTTAATAAATGAATATTCTGTTGGTTTCAACAGTTTCCAGTCATTTTCAGTTCATCAAAGAAAACTCAAATAAAGAAGAGTTTGTCCCGACTTCAACATTGTTCTGTTTGAGAACCAGAACCAAGTGGTTGTTTCCAGACACCTACAAGGAAATGATTAGATATTTAAAGAAACGGTGAAATAGAGTAGAGGTATTTTGTGATTATTGTGAAACATCTAAATCTACAAACAGGCGGAGCAGGCTGCAGAACTTCTCAAAGAAAACATTTCAAATAAAAACTTCCAACACAGAAAATGAATTTCTGAATGAAGAGAACAAAATGATTTCATCCTCAGAAACATCCAGAGAAAAGTTCTGAAGACGACTTCAAACAGCAGATTTCCTGATGTTTTTAATAAAAACACACAACTTGTAAATCAGACCAGGAGTTGCTTCCTGTCTTTGTGCTAAGCTAGGCTGTTCCCAGGCTCTGGTCAGACTGTGAGATGTGGAGCGGCAGATATTGACTCGTCAGCGACCTCGTTCACACAGAAAGCTGCTTTTTCCAACAATTCATCAGGAGTTCATCAGCCTGAAGAGGTTTCCATCAATCGATCCATCCATCCATCCATCAGCATCAGCCTGTCTCATCTGATCCACTCTGGTGTCTCTGTGGTCAGTCAGTCCAGGATGTCTGTCTCCTGAGTCCAGGTGAGCAGCAGGTGGAGGGGGAGGGGCGAGGGGGGCGGGGTCGACCTGCATCTGAAGCTCCGCCTCTTCACCACTCTGCCCATCATCCCTGTGAAACCACGAAGAAGATGAGGAGAGACAGACAGACAGACAGACAGGAAGATAGACAGACAGGTGGACAGAGACACAGAAAGACAGACAGGTGTAGAGAGAGACAGACAGACAGACAGACAGACAGAGAGGTGGAGAGAGACACAGAAAGACAGACAGGTGGAGAGAGAGACAGAAAGACAGACAGAGAGGTGGAGAGACACAGAAAGACAGACAGGTGGAGAGAGAGAGAGACAGACAGACAGGTGGAGAGAGAGACAGAAAGACAGACAGACAGGTGGAGAGAGACAGAATAAAACAAAAACAAAGAAGGAAGGAAGAAGAACAACCTCTTATTCTTCACTGATTCCATCTACATCTGGAAACATATTCTGTGCAACAATTATGCATACATATCCAGTGAGGGCATCGGCTCAGGAGGCAGATTAAAGATTTGTAAAGATGAACACCTTGACAAGGATGACCCTCTGCTCACCATCACATACTACACCAAAGGAAAGGTCATGGTCCAGGAGAATGAAGCAAACCTGAAGTCCTTTGAAGAGGCTTTCTCCTTGTTAAAAGCTGAGGTGGACACCAAGAGGATCAATGTTCCCTCTGACAGTGAAGATGATGAGAGCCCAACAGAGAACCCCACCACCTTGTCCATCTCTGCCCCTCCCACACCTGCCAGCTCCACCAACCAGCTAAAGGAGAGTATGGCCCTGCTGGAGCTGGACTTTGCTGAATTCAAAGAGCTGACCCAGGCCAGGCTGTCTGACCACCAAGACAACACTGTGCAGCAGCTTCATGAGGAGCTCCAGAAGCTCAAGAGAGACAACCAAGCCTTGGCATCTGACCTCAGAGGAAGTGTAGAGGCACTAAAACAGGAGAACAGTGTGCTCCGTGCTCAGTTAGCCAAAGTGAAGGAGGATGCTGAGAATAGAGAAAGGAGCTTCACCAAGAAAGTCCAACACCCGACAGACCAACTCTCAGCAGTCCCCACAATGGCAACTACAGAGACACAGACTCTCCCTGCCAGTGTCCCAAACTCCTGTCTTGTCTCTGTCCCACCGTCTCTGCTCTGCAGCCAGCCTAACAACACCCTGGCAACTCCTGATACACCCACACAACCAGCTGCCAACAGCCAGCTCTGCCCATCCCAGCTTCCCTCCACTCAGCCAGAAGAACAAGCTCCACAAGTGGTCCTGCTGGCTGACTCAAATGGGAAATTCCTGGACACAAACAAGCTTTTTCCTGGTAAAAAAAGTGCTGTTGAAACGCTGCAGCACCACAGGCCAGGCAATGAAGCTGGTAAAAAAGGAGACCCTCAGGAGCCCTTGATGCCTGGTGATCCACACAGGAACAAATGACCTGCACAGCCTCTGAATGGACACTGCTGAGGCAGTGAGGAAGATGGTGGAGCAGGCCAGTAAGGAATTCCCTGACACCCGCATTGTGATCTCCACCCTGCTACCTAGGACAGACACCCCTTCTCATGTCATCCATGACATCAATACGGAGATCAGAAGAGGATGTGCCACCTTACCAAACATCCACCTGGCCCTCCACCCAACCATTGGCACCTGGGACCTCTATGATGGACTCCATCTTCACAAAGAGAAGGTGAAGATCTTTGCAAAGATCCTCAAAGACGCGGCCCTAGGACGCAGTCCTTCCACCCTCTCTTCTACTAGAAGCTTCAGAGACCATCCAAGACCTCCTCCTCTCCATCACCACCCCAGGATCATCCCCCCCTGCTGTGAGGAGACACAACAGCTCAGCCTGGACCTCCCACTCCCCACACACCCACCACCTCACCACTGTGAAACACAACCAGAGAAGGCTACTTTCCCCCTCCTCAGTTCCTGCCCACCATCCCCCTTTACAGCATCGGCAGCAGAACTATGCAGCAGCACCTGCCCCTGGTCCGCCTCCCCACCCACAGCAGCGGAGCTATGCAACAACACCTGCCCCTGGTCCGCCTCCCCACCCACAGCAGCGGAGCTATGCAACAACACCTGCCCCTGGTCCGCCTCCCCACCCACAGCAGCAGAACTATGCAACAGCACCTGCCCCTGGTCCTGGTCCGCCTCCCCATCCACTACAGCGGAGCTATGCAACAACACCTGCCCCTGGTCCGCCTCCCCACCCCCAGCAGCGGAGCTATGCTGCAGCTGTAGCCCAGCCTACTGCCACAGTCCCCCCCCCTGCTACCTCTGAGCTGGGATACATCAGGGAGATGCTGCACACCCTGTGCACCCTATGCACCCTGTGCACCCGGCTTCTGTCCAGCTAGAATAGACAGACTCTGAACACTTTCCCTGTTGAGTAACAGTACAACATGGAAATATATTGTTAGTTAGTTATAGTAATAATAGCAATAGTAGTAATCAGTACAATGGTAATATTAATGAAAATAGTACATACCTCCATGGAATTCATATGAAATTATTATTTAGTATTATAAATGTATAGATAGTTGTAGGTGTTTTAATATTTGTCTCACTGTACAGGTTCATTTTGATTGTTTTTTCATGCGTTCATTTCATATAAACTGTATATTCAGGGTCTCCACTCCTCAACCTTTGAGCTGAAGAGCGGAAACCCTGAATTCATGAAATCTATCAAAGATGTTGATATAATTATATTGACAGAAACATGGTGTCAAAATGATTTGCTCACTCACTGTCCTCCAGGATATAATGAAGTCATGGTGCCCTCTACAAAATTAAAAAACATACGCCAGGGCAGAACATCGGGGGGATCTTGGTGTGGTATAAAGGAGATCTTTGCTGTCAGATCTCACCAGTAAAACAGGGTAAATCACACATTTGGTTGAGAGTAGATCAAACCCTCGGCATAACTGACAGGGATCTATATCTCTGTGCAACTTATATACCCCGAGTAGATTCTCCTTATTTTGAAGAAGACATTTTTGACATTCAGAAATTGCCTCCTTCCAGGCCCAAACGCGCTACTAACTGGAGATCTGAATGGACGAACAGGAATCGAACCTGATGTCATGGACCCACAGGACAACAACCATGTATTTGGTCAGGCCCCCCTGTTTACCACACCAACCATCACCCGTCGGGACAACCTTGCCTCTGAAATAAATCAAAGTGGCAGGGAGACAGTGCATCTCTGTCGGGCCTGAGGCCTGTACATAGTTAATGGCAGGTTCAGAGGGGACTCTTTAGGCAGATTCACATACTCCTCAGCTTTTGGGTCTAGTGTAGTAGACTATGCAATCACTGACATGGACCCCTCCACTATCAGTGCATTCACTGTCAGACAGCAATCCCCCCTTTCAGACCACAACCAAATAAATGTGTTCTTTAAACTCTCAGATCAGATGAGTGGCACAAAAAGGGAACCCAGCAAGCTGTTTCAATTAAATCCTGCCTACAGATGGGCCCCAGACAGTGGAGACAAACTCATCATGGCCTTGAACTCACCTGATCTGATGAATGACATATCAATATATGACCAAAACCAATATGTCTCTACCAGAGATGGTGTAAACGAGGCCACTGATGATATCAATATGATATTTCATAAGGCAGCTATTAAAGCTGACCTCATCAAACAAAGACAGCCTGTTAAAAGGCAAAACGCTGACAAATGGTTTGATCCAGAATGCAGGACCATCAGAAAAGACCTGAGAAATATAACAAATGAAAAACATCGCCAACCAAACAACCCAGCCCTACGCATTAGATACAATGACATTTTTTTTTTTACTCCAAGTCTTTTTATTGATGTTTATACAAAAAGAGATAGTGTACAAAGTACATAAATCCAGAAGCATAAATGATCAGAAATAATACAAGTATAAACATCACCCCCCACCCTCGCTCCAACAGAGCCCCATCCCTGCAACAATATTACTGTACCATTTGACAACCTAATATTGATTGAGCTTGTGAGCAAACAGTTGTATTACATGCATCAAGTACATATCGAAACTGCATATACAAAAATATATATGTATATAAATAAATCATAGTAAAAAAAATAAAAAATAAAATTTAATAAATAAAATAAAACAAAATAAAATACAAAACATTAAAACAAAACAGCATAGTACACAAGTAACTAAAAAAAAAAAAAAAAAAAGGTCCTTACGGGTTCCAGATTATATGCAAAACAGGATCAGTCATATAAAACACCAATATTAGCGACATCTAATTTCTCTATATGACTTAAAAAAGGTTTCCATGTAGAATAAAATTTTTGAGTACATCCTCTTGTAGAGTAACGAATCTTCTCCAATACCAAATGATGTAGAAGGTCATTGATCCACATCTTAAAAGGTTGGAGGAAGTTTCTCCTTCCACTTAAACAGTATTAATCGTCTAGCTATGAGAGATGCAAAAGCCATCATATTCTTTGCCTGGCGGTTAAGGTGAATGTCATGAGGAGTTATTCCAAATATGGCAGTAATGGCAGAAGGTTCTATAGGTACTTGTAAAACATCTGAAAAGGTTTTAAATATTGACTGAATTGACAGAAATTGTCTAGTTTTGAACAAAACCAAAACATATGTGAGAGGGTGGCTGGCATTTGCCTGCATCGATCACAAATGGGATCAATACTAGGTGCGAACTTTGCTAGTCTTACTTTAGACCAATGAAGGCAATGCATAACCTTGAACTGGATAACTGTATGTCGTAAGCAGATTGAAGAAGAATGTATTCTATCTAAAGCTCTTTCCCAGATATTCTCAGGAAGTTCAAACCCCAAGTCGCCCTCCCATTGAGTCTTTAATGATGTCAAAGGCTCCAAATTATATGTGTTTAGTAGGGAGTATATGTTCCCAATAATCCCTTTGGAGCCTGAGTTAAGCTTCAGAATATCATTTAAGACGGAGTTGGGTGGCTGGGATGGGAAATGAGTAAATGATTTTGATATAAAATTACGGAGCTGCAAAAATCTAAAAAAGTGAGAATTTGGGATGTTAAATTTAAGCTTTAATTGATCAAAGGATGCAAAAGTATTGTCAATGAATAAATTCTCTATTGTGGCAACTCCTCTATTAGCCCATTCATGAAAAGCACCGTCTATAACTGATGGCGTGAACTGGTGGCTTCTTATTATAGGAGCGCAAGTGGGTAAATCCTTGAGAGAAAAACCTCGTCTGAACTGTGTCAGAATTCTAAAAGAGTGTTTCACAATTGGATTTGAGGTGTATTTAGATATGGATTCCAAAAGAGGGAGTTTTGAGCATAGCAGTGAATGTAAAGAAGTATGAAGACAAGAGGAGTTTTCCATTTGTAACCATTCAGGGTTAGTGTCACCAGATAGAGGGTCTTTCCAAAACAGCATAGTCCTAATGTTGGCTGCCCAATAGTAAAACTGGAAGTTAGGGAGGGATAATCCTCCATGTTGACGATGCTGTTGTAAGATTCTTTTCCGTATTCGGGGTTTTTTCTTGTTCCATATAAATCCCGACACCAAATTGTCCACTGATATAAAAAAGGATTTAGATAGGTATAGGGGGACGCACTGAAATATATACAGAAATCTGGGCAAAACATTCATTTTAATTACGTTAATTCTGCCCCCTAGCGACAGGGGGAGTAAATTCCAACGTTCCAAATCCTGCTTAAGGTGGGTTAATAGTGGTGAAAAATTAGCCTTGAATATATCTTTGAAGGCATGTGTTATCCAGATTCCTAAGTATTTGATTTTTTGTGGACTGACTTTAAGCGGGAGTGAACCAAAGTCAATTTGCTTAGCTGCTGTATTCACCGGCATAATTTCACACATCTGTAGGTTAATTTTGTATCCCGATATTTTGCCGTATTCTTCAAGCAGGTTCAGGGTATTTGGTAAACTAGTTATAGGATGGGACAAATATAAAAGCATGTCATCAGCATACAAGGACACCTTATTATCTGAGTCATATCTCCGTATTCCCTTTATATTAGTTTCACCACGTAAGGCTAAAGCTAGTGGCTCGATCGCAATGGCGAACAGAAGAGGTGACAGGGGACAACCCTGTCGGGTGCCACGAAGGAGAGGGAAGTAAGAAGAGAGATTGTTGTTTGTACGGACAGCTGCTAGTGGAGAAGAATACGGAACTTTAATCCAAAAGATAAATTTTTCACCAAAGCCAAATTGTTTGAGAGTGTAGAAGAGATAATCCCACTCCACCCGATCAAATGTCTTCTCAGCATCAAGTGATAATAATAATTATGGAATGTCGGGTGGAGTGGGACCATAAAGAATATTAAGTAGGCGTCTAATGTTAAAAAAGGAGTGGCGACCTTTAATAAAACCAGTTTGATCGTCGGCTACAATTGAGGGCAAGACCGCTTCTAGGCGGCAAGCCAGAATTTTGGAAAGGATTTTACTGTCTACGTTTAAGAGTGAAATAGGACGGTAAGAACCGCAATCTAGAGGGTTTTTATCTTTTTCAGGAATAAGGGAGATGACCGCTTGTCGCATAGTCAGAGGAAGGGAGCCGGTGGCATATGACTCCTCAAATACAGAGAGCAAGATGGGAGATAGCTGGTCTGCAAATTTTTGAAAGAATTCGCTCGGGTCCTGGGGATTTTCCAGTTTGCATGAGCCTAATTGCATTAGTAAGTTCTCCTACAGAAAATGATTTATCTAGCTCGGATGCAATTCTGTTATTAATTGTGGGAACATTTATTTTCCTGAAAAATGAATCAAATAAAGCGTCGTCGCCAAGGGATTCGCTATCATACAACTTTGAGTAAAATCTATGAAAACACGAATTAATCTCAGAATGGTCTATATGCTTAGTGCCCAATTCGTCATTTATCTCAGCTATAGTTCTATCCACAGTTTTCTGGTGGAGTTGATGGGCAAGAATCTTCCCCGTCTTTTCACCACATTCAAATGCTTTACTCTGTAATTTATTTATTAGGTTTTCAATGCGTCTTGTTGATAGCAGATTGAACTCTGTTTGGAGAGTTAGTCGCTGTTTGAATAAATCATTGGATGGGGTGACAGCAAGTGAAGCATCTAATTTGAGAATATCATTTGTTAACTGTTCAAGTTTCATATTGTGACGTTTTCTTTGTTGTGTGCTATATGATATTATTTGTCCCCTCAGGTATGCCTTCATGGATTCCCACACTGTTAAAGGAGACATTCCTGGGGTCTGGTTATGCTCCAGGAAGAAAGTTATTTCAGAGGAGATAAATTTAATAAAGTCTTCATCTGAAAGTAGTGAAGTGTTAAGACGCCAAGGGTGATAGTTGGCATGGGAGATTGGTATACCTAAAGTCATCGACAAGGGGGCATGATCTGAAATAATTATGGCTTGATATTCGCACTTTCTTATTAGTGAAAGAAGACTTTTATCCAAAAAGAAATAATCTATGCGCGAGTATGTTCTGTGGACCGGAGAAAAGAAGGAGTAGCTTCTAGCTGTAGGATTTTGAAAGCGCCACGCATCAGCTACACCATTCGTATGAAGAAAGAGCTGCAGTTGAGATGCTGCACTGGATTTGGATGCAGTCCTAGACGAGCTACGGTCCAGAGTAGGTGATAACGTGCAGTTCATATCTCCTCCGAGGATAAGATAATGTGTATCCATGTTAGGGATATGAGCAAAGAAATTTATAAAAAAAGAATTGTCATCCCAATGTGGTGCTTATACGTTGGCCAGGATAACCTGTGTGTCGTACAGTCTGCCCACTTCAATTATGTATCGGCCAGCGGAGTCTGTTTCAACCTTTGACATAACAAATGGGATGTTCTTATTAATGAGGATGGCCACACCTCTAGATTTGGAATTAAAATTCGAATGATATGATTGTCCGATCCATCCTCCCCTGAGTCGAAAATGATCAAAGGTTCGGAGATGTGTCTCCTGAAGAAAGGCAATTCCCGCCTTTAATTTACTCAAATGAGTCAATACTTTCTTTTGTTTGGTGGGGTGGTTCAAGGATTTTACATTCCAGCTTACAAAGGTCACATCACAATTAGCTGATCTGTTTGAAAAATCTGTGTTAGTCGTAGCCATGTTCAAGACAAAGAAAAATTAGCTATCTGTTTGACCTGCCTGCATTTATACTTTCTAAAATGTTGAAAAGGACCTTTAAAAGATAAGTAAACATGAACAAAAAAACAAGGGAAAAAAATGTTGACTGCAAGCCCAGGT
This sequence comes from Pagrus major, assembly GCF_040436345.1. NCBI lineage: Eukaryota > Metazoa > Chordata > Actinopteri > Spariformes > Sparidae > Pagrus > Pagrus major. The sequence continues at coordinate 30,485,597 of NC_133235.1, forward strand.
ACAGCAAGTCCCCAACCCTCACCTGTCAGAACAAGGTGATTCCCAAACCCCTCGCAAGAATATCTACACATTTAAGTGCTTGTGTGAGGATACACTAGCTCTGAAAGAACAAACTCTGCTGTATATAGAACATACTTTTATATAAGGCACCTAAGAGAACAGCCTAAGACAAACATTATTTCTTCTGTTGTCTAAGCATTGAGCATAGGTAGAAAAGGGAATAATAACAATAGTAGAGACACGCTACAGTATTCTGACCAGTCAGATTATTATATCTGTTGAAAACAAAATGAAAGAGTGAAAAACAGCAGTTTTGACTCCGTAGGTGCTCTGTACTTCTTCATCTGGAACAGTCTGGAGCCTTATGGCTCTGTAGTGTGTTTCAGTCAAGGTGATCTGTTTGGATGATAGAGTGGAAAGCACCAACCTTATTCAAACATAGAAATTAGCTGTTCTCACCCCTTTCGAATCATGGTCAGTCTTTGGAAGAGTCCGGTAGGATTTTGGCTTTCACGTAGGCCATGGCTTCTCCTGGGTTCTGAAACCGTTTCTCAGTTCCGTTGTAGGTGATCCGAAGCCGTGCTGGGTAGAGAAGACCGTATTTAACACCGTCTCGTCCGCGGAGCAGTCGTCTCACCTCGCTGAAGGCTGATCTGGCCTGCACGATACTCGGGGGGTAGTCCGGGAAAATAGAGATGTCAGTCCCTTTGAACCGGAGAGGTCCGGACTCCCTGGCTCGGCGGAGGATGTCGGCACAATCTTGGTAGTAGTGGACTTTCGCCACGATGACCCGGGGTTTGCCGTCTTGGCTTCTCGGCTGCAGACCTCTGTGAAACCGGTCGATCAGGACGTCTTTCTCCACTTTCAGCACCTCTCTTAAAAGTTTGGAGACAGCAGTCGGTGTGCTTGAGCCTGGGGTCTCTGGGACGTTTAATATTCGGATGTTGGAGCGTCTCATTCTTCCTTCCATATCGATACATTTCTTCCGCAGGTTACCGACCTCCGTCTCAAGTTTGCCCACTTTCATTAGCAACGAGGATACGTCGTCTGAACAGGATGAGAGCCCCTGCTCCATGTGCGACACTGTTGTTTTCATCGTCTCCACATCGGAGCGGATCGCGGCGGTGTTGTTAGCCAGCTCCGTCTTTACTGCCTGCAGCTCAGATTTGATGTTTTCAAAATCGTCAGCCAGAGCAGTTTTGAGTTCCGACCTGATCAGCATAGCTATATCTGCTTTCAACGCCGTGAGGATTTCTGCCTTCAGGTCCGCTACGTCCATTTGGTCGTTAGGCTGAGGTGTGCTACACCTGGGTGGCGAGTCACTTGAGCTTGAGGCTTTAGGCCTAGTTGCGGAGGCCCCTGCGGTGAACTCGAATTTTCGCAAATTATAGGCCATTAACGAAAGAAAATAATAAAATAATAACTCAGGCGATGTGTGGTGGTTTTCTATTGATATAAGGTGCCAAATAAAGAACTTTTAACCCGAAATTCAGCAGAGCACGTTGCTTGTGCTGCCTACTCCATCGCCTGCTCGCTAGCGCCCCCAGATACAATGACATTTTAAAGAAATATAAATGTACAATTAGGAGCAAAAAACAAAATTACACCCACATGAAACGTGAAGATATTGAGAATGCCATTAATCAAAATCAATTCTGGGATATGTGGAACAAGTTCAACACAAAGCAACAGACATTACTCATCCAAAATGGAGACATCTGGAGAGCACACTTTGAAAATCTGTACAAAGACACGCCAATAAATCAAATCAATTCAGATCAATGTATTATACAAGAAAACCTCCAAACATTAGAAGAAACAGTTAAAGACAACCAAACCCGCTTGATTTCCCAATTACTTGGGAAGAATTGACCACACAGACAAAATGTCTCCGGCCGAGGAAAGCTTGTGGTCCAGACAGCATTAAAAACCAAATGCTCAGATGCAGCAGCCCAGAGCTGCAGGGTGCAGTGTGAAAGCTGTTCAATACTGTGTTACAGTCGGGATGTTTGCCTGACATCTGGTGCAAAGGGCTCATTTCCCCCATTCATAAGAGTGGGGACACATCAGACCCTGATAACTACCGTGGCCTCTGTGTCAGCAGCTCCAGGTAAATTATTCTGGAGTATTCTAAATAAAAGGAAACTGGATTTCCTTGAGGAACACTCAATCTTGAGTAAAAGTCAAATTGGCTTCCTCCCAAAACAACGTATATACCCTTCACACTTTAATTAACAAACATGTTCACCAAACAAAAAATGGTAAAATATTCACTTGTTTCATTGACTTCAAGAAAGCTTTGGACTCTGTTTGGCATGAAGGGCTCTACTACAGGCTCCTGCACTGTGGTACAGGGGGCAACATGAACCATCTGGTTAAATCAATGTATTTAGAAAATATGCGTGCTGTTAAAACTGGAGACAAACAGACTGAACTCTTCACCCAGAGAAGAGGAGTACACCAGGGCTGCAATATAAGTCCGACTTTATTTAACGTGTATATAAATGAAGTTGCTGGTGAGCTGGATCCATGTGCTGCTCCTGGCCTCTCCCTCCTGGATAGAGAGGTGAAGTCTCTGTTTTAAGCTGATGACCTTGTTCTACTGTCTCCTACTGAACAAGGACTACAGCAGCAGCTGGACATAGTAGGAGAGTACTGTCAGAACTGGGCCCTGGCAGTAAACATGAAGAAAACTAATGTCATGATCTTTCAAAAACGCCCCAGATGTCAGGAGAACAAACACCAATTTACCATAAATGATCACATCATTGAACGCAGCATGAGTTATAGCTACCTTGGTAAAACCATTACAGCATCAGGAGTTTCAACATGGCAGTGAACGCACTAAAAGAAACAGCTGGAAGAGCCCTACATGCAATTAAGAGAACATTTTATAATTTCCAAATTCCAGTCAAAATCTGGCTTCACATATTTGATAGTGTCATCCAGCCCACTGCGCTGTACGGTAGTGAAGTCTGGGTCCACTCAGTCATCAGAGCTGAACCCGCTGGGACAAACATCCAGCAGAGTCTTTACATGCAGAGTTCAGCAGACACATTTTACACACACACAGAAACACACCAACAAATGCATGTAGAGCAGAATGAGGCAGATACCCACTGATAATTAACATCCAACAGAGAACGCTCAACTTTTAACCAGCTGAAATCCAGCCAGAGACGCCCTCCACTCCAAAGCCTCCAGACTCAAGAGCTGAGCCCAGAAAAGAGCCCCTATGTCAGCTGGTACTGAGGCTGACTGCCCCCTCTCAGACAGTCTGACCAGCCTCACAACAACACTGCTCTCCAAACACCAATCAGAGGAAAGCACATTATAACACAATGTAAAGAAACCTGCCTGGAACATTGGAAAGAAGAAACTAAAAGCCAAAGTGGATCAGAACGTTATCTCGCCCTAAAAAGAGACGATGAAGAGCAGAACATCTCTCTGCTGTCAGAGATAGGAAGCAGAGACAGATGCTCACCAAGTACAGGCTCAGTGACCACAAACTGACCATCCAAACAGGAAGACACAAACAATCACGGCAACCAAAAGACAACACAACATGTGGTCACTGCTGGACAGGTGAGGCTGAGACAGAGATGCACTTTCTCCTACAATGTAAAGCATTCAACGAAAGCAGGAACATTTATTTTAACAAGTTCAACTCTGTAATCTCAGAGTTCAAAGAGCTGAACCACCTCTCAACATTAAAATACTCCTGGGAGAAGGAGACAGGGCATACCTGCTGCCCAATATGTGTCACCATGCACACCTGAGACACACACACACACACACACACACACACACACACACACACACACACACACACACACACACACACACACACACACCTGCTGCCCAATATGTGTCAACATGCACACCCTGAGACACACACACACACACACACACACACACACACACAGGCACACTGTATATACTGTATATAATTGATGTAAATCAAGCTTGGTGTTGTGTTTGTGTTGTTATTTGTTGTGTTCTGTCCGAGTGTTTGGACGAGTTGTGTTTTGATGCTTTGGCAAAATTGTTGTTAAACTTTCATGCCAATAAAGCTCCTTTGAATTGAATCGAATTGAATTGACAGACAGACAGGTGGAGAAAGAGACAGAAAGACAGACAGACAGACAGACAGACAGGTGATGTTCACCATGCACGTTCCATTGTCCTGCAGGCCTGCTTGAGATCTCAGGTTCATCAGTAGACCAGGAGTAGATGTTTGGTGGTCTTGTGTTGGTGCCACAGACTCGAACAGAGAAACTTTATCAGTGAATTCTTCCACAGGTTTTGTCACAATCACAAAAGGACCCAGCAGTTTATCACTGAGTGTCGCTATGATTGCCGGGCTGATATGACGAGAGGTTGAAACATTTGTGTCACCGGTACAGGGACAGGATGATGGTCCCACACAGCAGAGGAGACGGAAGCAACATTCAGGGCTGACACATCTAATCCAGAGTGTTGCCGCTGGAATGAGTAGGTTCATGAACAAGCTGAGTAAAGCTAGAAACATCAAGATGTCCCAAAAAAGCTTTACTTAGAGGGTCAGAAGGCTTATTAGAGTGGATTTTGAAATCCCCAATAATGAGGACCTTATCTGAATGAGTCACAAGATCTGCAATAAATTCACTGAACTCTTCTAGGAACTGGGAGTAAGAGGTCTGTAGATCACCACCAGGTGAAAGGCAGTTCCCTGGACAAGGCCGTTACTACTTGATGAAGATGGTTTTGAAACCAGAGCCTCAGATGAAGTAAACTTAATTTCCTGGTTGGAGGTTAAAGTGTAAATAGATTTGTGGCTTAGAGCAACGCCTCCACCCTGTTTAGAGGCCCGAGCAACATGGGCGTAGTTAGGTCAGGAGGGGAGGCTTCATTTAATGGTTTCAGCCATGTTTCACATCATGTCAATCATGTCCAGCTTATGGACAGTAATCAAATCATTAATCAGTAAGATTTTGGTGGACAGTGATCTAATATGAATGAAGCCATATTTGAGGGTTTTAAGCTCATTGGAGCTGCAGTTTCCAGTGACGGGCCGTTCAGTGGAGCTCGTGGTAGATAATGTGTTAACTGGAACAAGGTACCTTTTAGTAGTAGTACGTGTGCTGATGGGATGCCGTAGTGATTAGCTTTGGTAATTTTTTATGTAAGACTGTGTAAGGTGCTTGCTGAGACATTTCCCCACTGTCAGGTGGAGCTCAAGATTAAATTATTGTGATTTACACATTTAGAGCATGATTCAATGAAAGAGTGGCGAGGGAAGGTGACAGTTGTAAACTAAGCTATCAGTCTGGTACTCTTCACTATGTCTCTGACTAACCATGTCAACTAGGCTAGCAGACTCCATACCAGCACTGACTGTATCACTAGCAGGCTCTCTAGTCACCTGCGACCTGCCGAGTGCTACATCCCTCATGTCAAACCTGCTTCAAACACCTGTCTGCTGCTAGACAAAACAGCAGCGCCGACTCCAGTAGGATGAAGGCCGTCTGCTCTCAGCAGGTGGGGGCGCCCCCAGAAAGAGGACCAGTATCCCTGCTCCCTACAGTGACACGCCAGCCAGCGGTTCATACCTGTAAGCTACGTCTCATCATTACCCCGCTGGGGTAAAGGACCAGAGACAATGAATGGATGCCGACACATCTTTCTAGCAGCCTGAAAAGTCCTGGCAAGGCTCTCTTTTGTGATCTCAGACTGCTTCTGATGGATATTGTTGGCGCCAGCATGAATCACAGTGTTGCTGTAGCTTGTGGTGCTGTGTGCCTGGGTCCCTGTTCCTCCCTGCGTGATGCCAGCACCCTAAGATTAGCCTCTATGTCGGAAGCTCTGGCCCCAGGAAAACAGCAAACAGTGGCTGACGATGCTAACTTAACGTTGCGGGTGATGGTCTCCTATTACTAGCGTGTGGAGTTCAGCCCTGTCAGTGGGGGCTGGGGAGGCACGCAAGCCAGCAGGACTTACATCTGGGCTAGTGAGGACAGAAAACTGGTCAGCAGTCTGGAGGGGTGACTGCTGACCAGGCCACACAACTGGTGACCTGCTCCTGCGTCCTCTCCCACACCACGACTGAGCAGGGACAAACTCCACAGCAGCTGAGTCTCTCTGCAGGAATTCAGTCCAGACATTCCTACTGATGTGAGGAAACATCACTCTCCACAATTTATTACAAGAACGTTCCTCGAAAGCCCTTCCACCAAGCCACAGTGCAGGAATCATTCCTGAGAAAGGCTTAAACAGAAAAGATGCTTTAATTAGAGATATCAATTTAGTAGGTTTACTTTTAATTATTCTGGAACGCAAAGAGTGAGAGATTACTAATCCTCATTGTTGGGTGAATTCTTCATAGGTAGCTAGAACCCCAGTATCATTTAGAAGTTCATAAATAAACACAATACCTTAGTTGTACCACTCTGTTATTTTTGTTTACAACATGTTGATTAATCCATCAGATACGTGTGTGTGGGGAGAAGTCGTGTTGTTCTCCATGTGTCCAGGGCTCCTTTATGGAAGTTTGCAAGTTTAACAGGCAAAAACTTTAAACCAGCACATTTATCAAACAGAGAATTGGGGATAAAAACCAAGGGGCGTTATTATGTACCAAACTATGTTTTAACAGATTGATTTAAATATACTATTAATAGTTTGAAAGTGTGAGACATGAAGACCCTCTGAGTGTTGTCCTCTTTACACACTCAGTCTTGTTTTTCCACATGAATTGAAATCAGAGTGAATCAACAGCTGCACATGTTTTCTGGTCAATATATAAAGACAAAGCTGGACACACTGATCCAGATAAACCTTCTGCCTTAGAAAGTAACACACGAGCCACCACAGTCAGCTCTCTTTGTAACCAACAGGTCAAAATACATTCAGACTTTTAAACTTCTGGCAAAAACTTTTGAGAGATCCTTTCATCTGTAAATTTGCTTATTGTGATTCCCAGATATTTTATACCATCTATTAAAAGACTGTCAGAATCGTGTACAGTCACTATTTCACTCTTATCAATAGTGAAGTCAGAAGCAACTGAAAACATTTAAAGCATCTATAACACCAGAAGAAGAAACAGAGCAGCTGACCGATGGCCAGAACATCTCAACACCTTCTACATTCACACAGTTAACAATAAACAAATGAAGAAGTTCAGCAGCTTCATGAAATGTTAAAGCAGTAATCCACTTCCTGGACTTCAAACTATACTCTCTTGTGATTGGCTCACAGACGTGAAGGAGAGTTTCTGTTCACAATTAAAAAAGCACACAAGTAAAGATCGGACTCTGTGTCCCCGAGGACTCTGTGTCCCCCAGGTCTCTGTGTCCCCCAGGTCTCTGTGTGTCCCCAGAATAAACCCTGAGACCTGATCTTAAAAACTCTGAATCAAAAATGAGGGACCTAGGGGAGACAGAGTACAGACTAAAGAGTAGGGTTTTTAAGGGTTGATTCAGGGTTGATTCAGGGTTTTTAAGGGTTGATTCAATGTTGATTCAGAGTTGATTCAGGGTTTTTAAGGGTTGATTCAGGGTTGATTCAGGGTTTTTAAGGGTTGATTCAGAGTTGATTCAGGGTTTTTAAGGGTTGATTCAGGGTTGATTCAGAGTTGATTCAGGGTTTTTAAGGGTTGATTCAGGGTTGATTCAGGGTTTTTAAGGGTTGATTCAGAGTTGATTCAGGGTTTTTAAGGGTTGATTCAGAGTTGATTCAGGGTTTTTAAGGGTTGATTCAGAGTTGATTCAGGGTTTTTAAGGGTTGATTCAGAGTTGATTCAGAGTTGATTCAGAGTTGATTCAGGGTTTTTAAGGGTTGATTCAGGGTTGATTCAGGGTTTTAAAGGGTTGATTCAGAGTTGATTCAGGGTTTTTAAGGGTTGATTCAGGGTTTTTAAGGGTTGATTCAGGGTTTTTAAGGGTTGATTCAGTTGATTCAGGGTTGATTCAGGGTTTTTAAGGGTTGATTCAGGGTTTTTAAGGGTTGAATCAGAGTTGATTCAGGGTTTTTAAGGGTTGATTCAGAGTTGATTCAGGGTTTTTAAGGGTTGATTCAGAGTTGATTCAGGGTTTTTAAGGGTTGATTCAGAGTTGATTCAGAGTTGATTCAGGGTTTTTAAGGGTTGATTCAGGGTTGATTCAGGGTTTTAAAGGGTTGATTCAGGGTTGATTCAGGGTTTTTAAGGGTTGATTCAGGGTTTATAAGGGTTGATTCAGAGTTGATTCAGGGTTTTTAAGGGTTGATTCAGAGTTGATTCAGGGTTTTTAAGGGTTGATTCAGGGTTGATTCAGGGTTTTTAAGGGTTGATTCAGGGTTGATTCAGGGTTTTTAAGGGTTGATTCAGTTGATTCAGGGTTGATTCAGGGTTTTAAAGGGTTGATTCAGGGTTTTTAAGGGTTGATTCAGAGTTGATTCAGAGTTGATTCAGGGTTTTTAAGGGTTGATTCAGGGTTGATTCAGGGTTTTTAAGGGTTGATTCAGGGTTTTTAAGGGTTGATTCAGAGTTGATTCGGGGTTTTTAAGGGTTGATTCAGGGTTGATTCAGGGTTTTTAAGGGTTGATTCAGAGTTGATTCAGGTTTTTAAGGGTTGATTCAGGGTTGATTCAGGGTTGATTCAGGGTTTTTAAGGGTTGATTCAGGGTTTTTAAGGGTTGATTCAGGGTTGATTCAGGGTTGTTAAGGGTTGATTCAGGGTTTTTAAGGGTTGATTCAGAGTTGATTCAGGGTTTTTAAGGGTTGATTCAGGGTTGATTCAGGGTTTTTAAGGGTTGATTCAGAGTTGATTCAGGTTTTTAAGGGTTGATTCAGGGTTGATTCAGGGTTTTTAAGGGTTGATTCAGGGTTTTTAAGGGTTGATTCAGGGTTGATTCAGGGTTTTTAAGGGTTGATTCAGGGTTTTTAAGGGTTGATTCAGAGTTGATTCAGGGTTTTTAAGGGTTGATTCAGGGTTGATTCAGGGTTTTTAAGGGTTGATTCAGGGTTTTTATGGTTTGATTCAGGGTTGATTCAGGGTTTTTATGGTTTGATTCAGGGTTGATTCAGGATTTTTAAGGGTTGATTCAGGGTTTTTAAGGGTTGATTCAGAGTTGATTCAGGGTTTTTAAGGGTTGATTCAGGGATTTTAAGGGTTGATTCAGAGTTGATTCAGGGATTTTAAGGGTTGATTCAGAGTTGATTCAGGATTTTTAAGGGTTGATTCAGAGTTGATTCAGGGATTTTAAGGGTTGATTCAGGGATTTTAAGGGTTGATTCAGGGATTTTAAGGGTTGATTCAGAGTTGATTCAGGATTTTTAAGGGTTGATTCAGAGTTGATTCAGGATTTTTAAGGGTTGATTCAGAGTTGATTCAGGATTTTTAAGGGTTGATTCAGAGTTGATTCAGGATTTTTAAGGGTTGTGGACCGAAACATTCTGACTCATCTGAAAAACACAAAAGTCATTTAATTTCATCACTTTTTTTTAAAACTTTAATTAGAAAAATCCAACCAGCAGATATCAATAACAAACAGTGTGACATCATCAAACTGGACAAAGTGGACTGGCCCACCAGCTAAAAGTCCAATCAGGGCGTCTGATCACCTGTGAGGTCACAGTGTGGCGTGCTGGGATGGGGCGTGGTGTCTGCGGATGTGTCTCAGCAGCAGCTGACGGTCTGGACTCGAGTACTCGCACTGTTGGCATGGAAACACCTCGCCAGTGTGATGACGGCGAGCGTGAAGGTCCAAACTCTTCTTCTGGATACTGAGATAGAAAGAAATACAGGAAATTAAAGTCGCCACGGCAACCAAACAACTCGGCACCAGACCATAACCAATCAGAGAAGAAACAGACAAAGCATGAGCCAATCAGAGCAGAGACAGGCGTGTGTGTGTATGTGTGTCAGGTGTGTTACCTGCAGTAGTCGCAGTGTTGACACCTGTATGGTTTCTCCTGACTGTGAGTTCTGCTGTGTCTGAGCAGAGAGCTGCGGTCTATAGAAGCATACGGACACTGAGCACACCTGTACGGCTTCTCACCTGGACACACACAACATACAGTCAGCTGTTACCTGTGTGTGTTCTCAGGTGTGTGTTACCTGTTTGTGTTCTCAGGTGTGTTCGTTCTCAGGTGTGTGCGTTACCTGTGTGTGTTCTCAGCTGTGTGTGTTCTTAACTGTGTGTGTTCTCAGCTGTGTGTGTTCTTAACTGTGTGTGTTCTCAGGTGTGTGTTACCTGTGTGTATTCTCAACTGTGTGTGTTCTCAGGTGTGTGTGTTCTTAGCTGTGTGTGTTCTCAGCTGTGTGTGTTACCTGTGTGTGTTCTCAAGTGTGTGTTACCTGTTTGTGTTCTCAGGTGTGTGCGTTCTCAGGTGTGTGCGTTACCTGTGTGTGTTCTCAGCTGTGTGTGTTCTTAGCTGTGTGTGTTCTCAGGTGTGTGTTACCTGTGTGTGTTCTCAGCTGTGTGTGTTCTCAGGTGTGTGTGTTCTCAGGTGTGTGTGTTCTCAGGTGTGTGTGTTCTCAGCTGTGTGTGTTCTCAGCTGTTTGTGTTCTCAGCTGTGTGTGTTCTCAGCTGTTTGTGTTCTCAGCTGTGTGTGTTCTCAGGTGTGTGTTACCTGTGTGTGTTCTCAGCTGTGTGTGTTCTCAGGTGTGTGTGTTCTCAGGTGTGTGTGTTCTCAGGTGTGTGTGTTCTCAGCTGTGTGTGTTACCCGTGTGTGTTCTCAGGTGTGTGTGTTCTCAGCTGTGTGTGTTCTCAGCTGTGTGTGTTCTCAGGTGTGTGTGTTCTCAGCTGTGTGTGTTACCCGTGTGTGTTCTCAGGTGTGTGTTACCTGTGTGTGTCCTCAGGTGTTGCAGCAGTGAGGCCTTCAGTCTGCTGCTGTAGGAACAGTGTGGACAGGTGAACGGTTTCTCTCCTCCGTGGATGCCCAGGTGGCGCTTCAGAGTCAGTTTGGTGGAGAACTTCCTGTAAAGACAAACATCACAGTTAAAGCAGCCAATCACAGTCCTGTCGTGTTCAGTTTGTCCTGAAGCCCTCTGACACCTGTGCAGTGAGGGATTGTGGGTAGTGAAGTTACCTGTGACACAGAGAGCAGCAGAAGCCCTCCTTCTCTTCTTCTTCTTCTGTTTTCTGTTGTCTTGTTTTCTTCTGCATATCTGTGATGACCTGCAGTGAACCAGCCTCACACCTGCTGCTCCACACACACACACACACACACACACACACACACACACACACACACACACACACATATAAAATTTCCAAAATAAAAGTCTTGTTAGGACATTCAGCCGTCTACCTGTCTGTGCGGTCTGCGTCCTTCCCTCCTGCTCGTCCAATCAGCCGGCGCCTCCACCTGTCTGCAGGAAACATCATCATCATCATCATCATCATCATCATCATCATCATCCCTGTGATTATTTTCTTGTTTCTTCTTCGTTTAAAGTTCAGCTGGAGGTAATCTGACCTGAGAGGTTGCCGTGCTGACGCTGATCACAGGCGTTGTGTGTGTGTTGCTGAACGTTTCGACAGCTGAACGGCCTCGATGCTGCCTCCTTCTTCTTCTTCTTCTTCTTCTTCTCCTGTTCCTCCTGCTCCTCCCTCCTCCTCCTATTCCTCCTCCTCCTCCTCCTCCTCCTGCTGCTGCTGCTGTGGCTCCTCCAGTGAGGCTCCAGCTCCTCCCAGCTGTCGGCCGTCCAGCTGCAGCAGACGCAGCCGAACCCGCCGGACGCCCGGTGGGACCGGACGTGAACATCCAGCAGCCGCCTGGTCGGCAGCGTCAGGGGACACAGGAGACACAGCAGCCTGGAGGGGAAAGTCTCGCTCTGCTTCAGGCTGCTGGACTGAGACAGGATGGGGGAATCGTCAGGGGGAGGGAGGACAGGTTGGGAGGTGCTGGGATGAGGAGGAGGAGCAGAAGCAGGAGGAGGCAGAGGAGGAGGAGGTTTGGGGGCCGAGATGCGACACAGTCCCAGAGACATGAGGTGAGCAGACTGTGCCATCTCCTCCTGGGTGGCGGGGCTGCTGATAGGACAGGACAGATCCAATGATGGTTCCTTCAGAGGGAAGATGGAGGACTCCTCCTCCTCCTCGAACAGAGTGCTCACCTGCACACACAGAAACACCTCCAGGATGACTATGAACATCTTCATCTACAGGACTTCAACATGTGAGCATCAGTGTGGAGCAGCAGCTCTCTGTTCACATTCAGACCACAAGAGGTCTCACTCCTTCGGATTTATCAGAGCTGACGTGTGCATCAGCAGCAGGATGGAGGACATGTATCAACATCCATCCTGACTGACCTCTAAGTCTGAGATCCAATCACTAAGACTACATTCAGAGGTGGTCTAGGCCACACTGAAGGACCGCCTACAAAACTAATGTCCTCTGTGAAACAAGGAGACGAAGAAGGAGGCGGAGGAGGAGGAGGAGGAGATAGTCCCAACAACCGGCAGAGTGATCACTCTGTCTGATCTCCAGGTGCTTCACTGTGATGTAATGACATGTTTGTCAGCAGCAGCTGTTTGTGACACACTGTTAAACTGATCCAACCAATGAACTAGTAACCACCACATCACCAGACTCCCTTAACAAATGTCTCAGTTTAGTGAGTTGTTGAGTTGGAGACACTGTCTCTGACTAATTCTTCTTTATGTCTGTTTGTCCCAGTGATGGACAGGAAGTGACATCAGATCATGGTGGTCACTCAGACGCAGGTAAATGTAGCTGTGAATTGATAGACTGTAATCAGATTACTCAGGATGAATGATGACAGCAGGTGTGAATTCTGACTTTGAGTCAGACTCACAGCTGTTAGTGTCACAGACAGAGGACACACATGTGATGTACATCAGTCAGACAGAGTGATCATTCTGCCTGTTGTAACCACTTCTCCTTCTCCTCCTTCTCCTTCTTCTTCTCCTCCTCCACCGCCTCCTCCTCCTCCTCCTCCTCCGCCTTCTTCTTCTTCTCCTTGCTTCACAGAGAACGTTAGTTGAGTAGGTGGTACGATCTGACAAACTAACATTTAGATTCACATGTTTATTAAAATAACATCTCTTCATACTAATCAATAAATATTTGTCCTCAGATCCTGTTTACAGCCTGACGGTCATGTCGTGTGCTTTCAGGTGTGTTTGTCTGAACAAAGATTGCTTCTGTTTTATAATGAAAATCTGTGTGTGTGTGTGTGTGTGTGTGTGTGTGTCAGGTGTGTCACCTCACAGGTGTGTGCGACCTGCAGCCCCCCCTCGCTGCTGATGTCACATGTGGGCGGGCTCATGTTGTCCAGCATGTTGTAGAGCAGGAAGTCCTCGTCCTCGTCCTCGTCCTCGTCCTCGTCCTCGTCGCCCTGCTTCGACTCTCCGTTCTGGTCCAGCTGGTAGGCCGACGCCCCCCTCTGGAGCCCCGCCTGCTCTCTGTCCTCAGCCCTGACTGCTCGGTTGGCCCCACCCAGGTATGCGAGGGTGGGGGGGCGGTGCCTGTGCAGCAGGTGGCTGCTGATGGAGGCCTTCAGGCCGCAGGTGAACTGACAGAGTTTACAGCGATAAAACTCCACCAGGAAGGACTCCACCAGCCCCCCCGACAGCCCCTCCACCTCCCCACAGTACAGACTGGAGCTCACAGCCCCGCCCAACACCTGCAGCGTCACGGGACTGACGTCACGGTACCGCTGCCTAACTGACGACATCACCATGGCATCACAGAGGACTGCAAACAGGAAACCACGCCCACAACAGCAAACTGTAATCAGATTACCACAAAAACGTTACACACACTCCACTAAATGTTTTTGTTTCTTAACATGTTCTGAAAATTATCAAAATATTACTAAATAAATCATGTTCACCCTCCACTTCTGTTCTTAGCAAGACATTATCTGAACTGAATTCATCAGGCTTCCGTAGTTTTGTTAAGTTACTCACAGTCATCTCAATGTTTGTGTGTTTGGATTAAAGCGACACCTGTTTGTAAGAACAGGTGCACAAATGAGCGATCAATGAAAGAACATCAATAACGGGCTAACGTGCGCATGCTAGCAGTGAGCTAACAGTGCTAACAGAGAGAGCTAACAGTGCTAACAGAGAGAGCTAACAGTGCTAACAGAGAAAGCTAACAGTGCTAACAGAGAAAGCTAACAGTGCTAACAGAGAATCTAACGGAGCCGCTGCTGCGTCATGTCTCTGATGACGCCGACATGTTTGAACATGTTTATTAATTATAATCATTCAAACAGGTTCGATATTAAAGAGTCACCTGAAACTCACCTGCTGCTGCTGCTGCCGACACACGTCTGCTGTCTGTTTACTTCTTCTTCTTCTTCTTCTTCTTCTTCTTCTTCTTCAGCTTCTTCTTCTTCTTCTTCTTCAGCTTCAGCTTCAGCTTCAGCTTCTAGGTTTACAGCGCCACCTGCTGTGCAGAGTGTGTATCATCATGTCGGACCTGTCTGTCTGTCTGTCTGTGTCCCTCAGTCATTACTGCTCCTTCAGCTCATTACAAACCTCTGGACAGCTCTTTGTGTGGCGGACCCCTCCACCATAATCTCCTTTCTTCTTCATCGCTGCTCTTCCTCCTTTTCGCCTCTGCCGCCACCTGGAGGAGAAGAAGAAGCTCAGAGATGCTGAATTAACGTGGAAACAACTTTAAATTATGAATCAAGGTGCTGAAATAATTAATTATTGTTTACTGACGAAGATGAAAAGACTGATGTGTGAGCTGAGCCACCTGGCGGTGAGTTGTTGTTGTTATTGTTGTTGTTTTTGTTGTTTTCCCAGTACCGATATTTATATATATACAATTGATATACAAACTTTTACAGACTGAGCACGAGGTCATCAAAACAAAAACAAAAATAAATAAAAACAGACGTCATCTCCGAGTTAATGACTTAGTTAATTTTCATGCACAACCCACCTCACTGTAAACATCTTGTTTAGTTTATTTGGGCGCCGTTGCAGATGGCTGCCCATTCACTCGTTCTCCTCTATACACTGTGTGTGTGTGTGGGTGTGCATGCATGTATAACGTGAGTGATAAAAAGAATTTCCCCTTGTGGGATTAAAACAGTATAATAAATAAATAAATAAAAAAAATAAATAAATAAAAAAAATTTAGTTTATTTTATTCTATCTTTATTTGATTTGTACTAGAACTGACTTGTTTGTGTACATCTACTCCACGTGCCTTAACTTAACTTCCCCGAGACAAATAGTGTTGTGTGTGTGTGTGTGTGTGTGTGCAGGCTAACTCTGACTTTGTGAGGTTTTCCCCAGAAAAGTTTTTTTAAATCATTGTTCTAAACGTAACTAACACAGTCAGATAAATGTGGAGCTGAAGTGTAAGAAGCATAACATGGAATTACTCCAGTAAAGTACAAATAACTCAACAAGTACAGACTGGGAGCTAAACTGCAGTACTTGAATACAGACTGGGAGCTAAACTGCAGTACTTGAATACAGACTAGGAGCTAAACTGCAGTACTTGAATACAGACTAGGAGCTAAACTGCAGTACTTACTGAACTTTGTTTTAAGAACAAACAACAAGCGGTCGACACGGCTCTGAATCATCATGTGTTGTGGACACACTTTGACTTCCTGTGTTCACTTTGTGGCCAGAGAACAGTTACTAATCACACATAATGTTCCAGTTCCACTGTAGCACGGCCACTGTTCCACACAGATCAAATGATTGTAACACAAGGCTCACTTCCTGTCACCAGCAGGCGTCGTCTTCAGACCGGGACACAAACATGTGAAATTTGGGGCAGATTGGATCATCTACAATCAAGTTACAACAACTTCCTGTTTCATGGCAAAACATCGGAATTCACTCGGCTGCTGAGGTCCCACTGTCCAACTGAATGTCTCCATGACGACGGGCTATCAGCTGGAAGGTGTGTCAGTATCTGATGACGTGTCTGTAAGCACTCCTCCTCCCTGCAGCACAAATGGAGGAGCTCCTAACGAAGCTATGCTAATTTATTGACAAACTCATTCATTTCCTCTAAATTCGTCACAATAAAAGTCTGTTATTAACATATTTAAAAGCTTTTATTATGACACAGCAAAATCAGGAAACATCGACCCAGTGCGCTTTCTGTAAATCACGGATTGGATGAGATTTTTCTTTAGATTCAAATTCAGCATAAAGTTGTTTGTTTGTTCTTCAGACTGAGTAAACAAGTTTATTGTTGAACTGGTCTCGTCTCGAGAACCTGCAGTAAACTGAAGGAATTATTTACTGTGTATGTGTATTCTCAGCCTCCCCAACAGCTTATTGCTGAATGTTTACAGTCATCAGATCAATGACAATCAGTCAGTTTTATGTTCAGACATCATCTCTCCAGCAGTTCTCACTGTGTTGAACCAGATGTTGGTTCTGTGGACTTTTCCCTCAGTGACACGTCTGCTTGTGATGATTCGGTTTGCTGCAGACAAGAAAACTAAATAAGAGACAAAAAGATAAAAAACTGACACCACTGGTGCTGTTCCACCATCTTGGATCTCACAACAACAACAACACACAGGTCTGGTGAGACTTTGTGACATCATACACTACGATGTCCTGTAGTGCTATACTGTGCTGTTCACACATCAGCATGGTACAATTAGTGATAAATACAGAAACCAGGCCTGATCCACGGACAAACAGGAGAACTGGTTCACTGATGGAACCAGTTAGACCTAGTTTCTCTCTGAAACCAGTTCAAACAGCTGGAGGGCTGATCTCAGACCAGTTTGTCTCGTTTCCACGACAGCAGCTCTGAGAAACAACCTGACGACACAAGATATCAGAGGAGTCATCAGGAGGGGCTGAAGGTGTGACAGACACTGTTTAAACATGATGATGTCGCACAGGAACGTGATGATGTCACACAGGAACATGATGATGATGATGCTCCTCTTCATCATGTTTCCAGTGACAGACAGATGGTCTTGTTTTCTTTGTGGTTGTTGTTTTGTGTCTTTGAACGCAGCTTCCTGCTCACAAACTGGGAGACGTTATGACTTTATGAGCCGATGAGGAGCACCTTATCATCATCAGTGATCGTCGTCAGTGATCATCATCAGTGACCATCAGTGATCATCATCAGTGATCATCAGTCAGTGATCATCGTCAGTGATCATCAGTGATCGTTGTCAGTGATCATCAGTGATCGTTGTCAGTGATCATCAGTGATCATCAGTGATCGTTGTCAGTGATCATCAGTGATCGTCAGTGATCATCGTCAGTGATCATCGTCAGTGATCATCATCAGTGATCATCGTCAGTGATCATCAGTGATCATCAGTGATCATCATCAGTGATCATCAGTGATCATCGTCAGTGATCATCGTCAGTGATCATCGTCAGTGATCATCATCAGTGATCATCGTCAGTGATCATCATCAGTGATCATCGTCAGTGATCATCAGTGATCATCGTCAGTGATCATCATCAGTGATCATCGTCAGTGATCATCATCAGTGATCATCGTCAGTGATCATCAGTGATCATCGTCAGTGATTGTTGCGGCTTTCCAATCCCTTAAAGTCGCTTGAGAGGTAGAGAAAAAGTCCTGTATATTTGTATGACACGCTGCTGCCAATACAGAGAAGCATGCTGAGTCCAGGTGAGTTTCAGTGTATTTAATAACAAAAGAGCTACTACAGCGGCTTTTAGATTACACATGCATATCAGATGGAAAACGTGTATCAAAACAATTAAACTTGAACAAAGGTGGTCAACAAAAATTACGGCTACCTAACTCGCCTCTCTCCTCCCCCAGTGCAGGTGATTCAGCCCCTATTGTAACCTACTACGGTGCCCATGTGACCCAAACACCACATATCACCGTGGCAACCAGACCAAATAAATCGAAACCCAAATAATCCTCAGCAAAACAATGTGTGGCTCCTACAGTGATCATCGTCAGTGATCATCATCAGTGATTATCGTTATTGATCATCGTTAGTGATCATCAGTGATCATCGTCAGTGACCATCGTCAGTGATCATCATCAGTGATCATCGTCAGTGATCATCAGTGATCATCATCAGTGATTATCATCAGTGATCATCATCAGTGATCATTGTCAGTGATCATCGTCAGTGATCATCAGTGATCAACATCAGTGATCATCGTCAGTGATCATCGGTGATCATCATCAGTGATCATCGTCAGTGATCATCAGTGATTATCGTCAGTGATCATCAGTGATCATCATCAGTGATTATCGTCAGTGATCATCAATGATCATCATCAGTGATCATCAGTGATCATCGTCAGTGATCATCGTCAGTGATCATCAGTGATCATCATCAGTGATTATCGTCAGTGATCATCAGTGATCATCATCAGTGATCATCGTCAGTGATCATCGTCAGTGATCATCGTCAGTGATCATCAGTGATCATCATCAGTGATTATCGTCAGTGATCATCAGTGATCATCATCAGTGATCATCGTCAGTGATCATCATCAGTGATTATTGTCAGTGATCATCATCAGTGATTATTGTCAGTGATCACGGTTAGTTAGTCTTCAGAAAACAGGAAAAAAGACGTTGAAAAGAATAAAATGTGATTTAATTTGAATTTTTACAGTAAAACTTTTTTCAGCGTTCAACATGAAAATGAACCAGTCGATTGATCAATCAGAGGAACATTTATCACTGGGTCATGTGATAACCGATGAATCGAATGTGAGAATCTGCTGCAGTCAGTAAGACTCCAGAGAAAAAACTTTTTATAGACTTAATGATTCATCAATCAATCTGCAGATCAATAATAAGAATCATCTTCATCTGCAGCTCCAAACTGAATCCTTTTCAAAATCAATGAATGTATTTATTTATTTTTTTTTCTTATTTTATTTTCTTATTTTTTTTAAGCTTCCGTGTCATTTATTCTAAAAGGTTGCAAATAGATCAGGGAAAGACCTTCAGTTCAGTTTCAGTAAGATTCACACCACTAGTAATTAATTGATTAATTTCAGCCCACAGTAAATGAACAATGACATCATCACTTCAGTCACTACAGTATCAGTGACAGAGTGATTGTACAGTTTTTTTTGTACCCACATCCCTACCCTCCCCGTATTTCCCAAAGAAAAAGAAAAAGCGAGGGAGAAAAAAAAAACAGAATACAAACACATCAGGAGAAAATGAAAATAAATAAATGAAAAAGCAGCAACACATATTCACTGATATCAGTGGAGTATTTGCACATATATGTAGATACATGCCCATACATACACACATGCATGCCCATAGGCCCTACATGTACACATACCTATACATCCCCATATATACAGGCTATGTTAAAGTCTACCTAGCTATGTAAGACACAGATTTGGAGTTAAACTAAGCTAATCATTAGTCCCCTTTAGAACATTTCTCCAAACTTGAAAGTAATGGAAACCAAAATTCTTGAAAAATATGACCAGTTATATTTTTCCAAGGTTAATATTTCTAATGGTAAAAATACTGAAATCTGATCCATGAAAACCTTTAAGGTTGGAGGGGAATTATCTTTCCAAAATAAGAGTATACATTTCTTAGCGAAGTATGTAATCATAATTAATATCCTGCATTTTTTCCTACCTAACTGAAGATTCAACATGTCATTTAACAAATACAAACTGGGGCTTAAATCAAATTTTATTTTCAAAACAGATTGTGTGAAGGAATGAATTGAGTTCCAGAAACTTTGTAAAAGATCACATTCCCAAAACATATGCATAAATGTCCCATCCATCCTTTTACATCTAGGACATTTTGCTGAAATAACCTTTGAGATTTTGTGCATTTTTGTTGGTATTAGATATAGTTTATGGATGAATTTAAAATTAGATTCCTTAATTTTGTTGCTGGTGAATGGGAAATGTGTTCTTTCGCAGATATTTAACCAGGTATTTTCTTCAAAGACCATCCCTAGCTCCTTCTCCCATATCTTCATTAGTATCTGGAGAGATGACTGACCTCCTCTTGAGAGAGTATTATAAAATTCACTTATCTTCCCCTTTGTTGTCTCTGAGGACATTAATGTATCTTCTATCTCAGATAGTCCAAACAGCAATTTGTTTACTTTAATAAGTGAATGAACAAGACTCCGAATTTGTAAATATTTAAAAAAGTCTTTGTTGGGAATGTTGTATTCTGATCTTAAGTCAATAAATGATTTTAATTGCATGTTCAGTTTAAATAAGTCTTTAAATTGTATTAAACCGGAGTTTGTCCTTTGCCCTATGTTGATCGTAGGTACAAGAGGTGATACCATATTTTTTCCTACAGTCTTTCCATGTTAACAGAGTATGAAGAACAGAGAAACATTTGTCCATTTTTTTTAACCTTTCAAAGTTTTATCTTTTCAAAGTGATTAATAAATAAGAGAGAAACCAGGGGCAGAGGTTTAAACAACTCTGCTTCCATCTGAACCCACAGCGACTCCTGTCTCCCCAATATCCATGATACCATATTCCTTAACTGGGCTGCCCAAAAGTAATATTGCAGATTAGGGAGGCCTCCCATGGATTCTGGCTTCATGAGGGTCATTAGACTGATCCTAGGTTTCTTATTGCTCCAAATGAATTTTGAGATGCAGCAATTTAATGATTTTAAAAAATCCACAGCCAAGAAACATGGTAACATCTGGAAGAGGAAGTTAAATCTCGGGAGAACATTCATTCTGATAACATTTATTCGTCCTAATAGTGATAGTGGTAGGGAGGACCCTTTTAACAAGTCTAATTTAATCCTGTGTACAAGGGGGGTTGAATGTATTTATTAATCACAAGGTCTCTTTAAAACGCTGCACGTCTGGAGATTGAAGGTGGATTTGGAGAGAGAGTAGTGACTGTGGACAGGTTGATGTTGTGACATCACTGGGCTCATGGTCTAGTTAGGTTCAGGCACAAAAAACACTTTAAGAGTGGCAACTTAAATCACTGGTTCAGTAACCTCAAACATGGCTGCAACATGTCTCAGATGACACTGTCTGTCAGGACTCGTCTACACATGTTTATGTTGCTCATTGATTTAGTTTTATATTTGATCTCGTCTTGTGTTTCAGCTGCTTCTTTGCTTTATTTCGATCTTTGTATATTTATTTCTTCATGACGTCTGTTCCGACGCGGCGGACCAGGACCAGGATCCAGCCCACAGTCCATGTCGGGCTCGGCACGGCTCGGCTCGGTTCGGCTTGGTAAATTCAGCATAAAGTTGTTTGTTTGTTCTTCAGACTGAATAAATACGTTTATTGTTGAACTGGTCTCGTGTCGTCCTCTTCTGTCCCCTGTGGATCCACGGCAGAGTCGTGCTGCTGCTCGCTGTGTGTTTGAACCTGCAGTAAACTGAAGGAATGTGTTTACTGTGAGAGAAACTGCTTCAGGTATCAACGTCCGGTGCCTCCAACGCCTCGGGGCCCCGCGGGACCTGCAGGGCCCCCCCCCCTTCACTGAAACACTTGTCAGGACTGGTTCTGTCAGTCCTGCAGCTGCTTGATAACAAAGACAAAGAGCTCAGCTGACCAGTTTAAAACTACAGTCAAAAGTTAGGAACATGAATCAGTCCTATTAATTTACCTTTAATTTGAAAAGTCAAACTTTAAAAACACCTTAGTTTGAAAATCCCTTAATGAAGAAATGCATTTCCTTCTCATGCCAACATCACATACTTTATACTTTCAGTGTATAAAAAGAACAATAAAGATCTGAACTGATGAGTTTAGGCACTAAACTGAAAGATATATCTTTTAAATACTTGGTAAATTGTACAACGTTTGGTGGGTGGATGACTTTTATATGTTGCAGTACGTGTTAAATGTTGAGTATTATGAACAGAGTTTGGTGGGTGGAGTCCTGCTGTTCCTTTGTTTGAAGGGTCACCTGAAGAAAGAACACAGCTTCCTGCGTGTTTCTTGTTTTTCATGTAAACTCCAATAGTTTCTTACCTTCAGGCCGTCGTCAGGTGTGGCAGCTGCTCAGCCAATCAGCATGCGCCAACTGAACGTAGTGTCAGGATGGACAGACAGATCCTGTGGGGCCGCCCGTCCTGTTCGGCACAGTAATTATCTCCAGAGGGAGGCCGGCTGTGATTGGCTGGAGGCTGCAGCTGCTTGTTGTATATAAGAGGTGGAAGGTGAAGTTCTTCTTCATCACTGATCCACCTGAAGCTCTGCGGGGACCAAAAACACAGTAAGACGCCCTTTAATCTGTTTTCTCTGTTTTTGAATGTTCTGCCTGTTCTGCTAGTTTAATTTTGAAGATTTCAAATGTTTCTGGAAGGAATTTGGGTTCGTTCTGAAGCAAAATGATATTTGGTTTAAATTCTATTTTGGTAAATGGACCTGCATTTCTACGGCGCTTTTCCAGTGTACTGACCGCTCAAAGTGCTTTACACACACACACATTCATACACTGATGGTGATTTTCTATATTAATGAAATGTTACGATCAAAGTTTCTCTGAAGATAAAACAAGCTTTGAAGGTTTTACAGTGAAAAACAGTCGTTAAACAGATAGTTCAGTAAAATTCCTTCAGTCACACAAACACTCGACGGCAGTCCTTTGTAGAGAGCACTGAACAGGGTTTGAAGAGGCGGAGCAGTGGAGGGGCCGGATGAACCGGTCTGAGGGCCCCGGGGGCCTGTGGGCCCCCGCTGACCCCCCACCAGCCGAGCTGATAAACTGATTACTGATCATCAATAGAGCCAAAAGTTACTGCTGTTTATTACAACGTGCTCTTTAATGTAAAGACTGTATTTCTTCTTTTCAACATATTTCATGAATGAAATGAAAATATTTCTAATTCTTTTCCTAAAATTAAAACACTGAAGGTCTTAACACACTCACGATTCCACCTTAAATCTCCACCTTAAGACAACATCACACACTGTGGACTTTTGATGTGTAAAAACAGGATGTTATGAAATTAAAATAAAAGTATGATGACATGAGGGAGTTTAACATCTGTGATGGTGGATAATTAATTAGAAATATAAATGTAATATATTATGATATATAATTTTAGACCACACATCATCTTACACAGCCCTTACAGTACAAATACTTCAAATATTTTCTTTCAGATATGTAGCCTGTGTATATTGTATAGCAGAATGTATCTGAAGAAGTTTTGTCCCATACATTTCAATATTTACATACAGTGGTGGCCAAAATTATTAGAACACCTGACAGATCTTAAAATATTGACCTTTTTTTGCCTCCAAAATCAGAATCAGAATCAGAATTTTTATTTGTCCCGCAAATGGGGAAATTTCTTAGCCACAGCAGCCAAAGGACAGTATTACACTAAACAATAATAAAAAGTAAAAAATACACAATATAATAGAAGATAAGAAATAGAATTAACTCGTATATACATAGTATTTACAATATGAACTTAGTATTTACAATATGAACAGTGTAAGTATAAATATAAACAGTTTGGTATTTTTATTTACAAATAATAAATAATAAATATGGGTATTAAAAATTGTCAAAAAAATGATTTCATTTCATAATATTCATGAAACATGCAGATGGTTGCTCTGAGCACAACAAATATCAGATGGAGTGAGTCCTACTGTTTTTATCCACTTTAACTTTAATATTTGGTATGTCCACCTTTTGCAGCAATTACAGCAGCACATCTCTTTGGCATAGTGTCAATATGTTTCCTGAGAACTTCAACACTAATGTTATCCTGTGCCTTCTGCAACTCCAGCCAAAGGCTTTCCTTTGAATGTACAATAGATCTGTCCAGTTTATTTTCCAACTTGCCCCAAATTTGCCCGATGGGGTTGAGGTCCGGACTTTGAGGGAGCCAGTCCATCATTTTCAGTGTTCCAGCAGATTCCTTCTGTCGCAGGTAGTTCTGGCAACAGTTAGAAGAGTGTTTTGGGTCATTGTCCTCTTGGAAAGTAAATCCAGGCCCAATAAGACGACTTCCAGATGGTACTCCGTGCCTCACCAGAATGTTGTGGTATACTTTCTTATCCATGATGCCATCAATTTTCACCAAGTCACCTTTTCCTGAGGCTGAAATGGCACCCACACCATAATACTACCCCCTCCGTGTTAAACTGTTGGCAAGAGACACTCATTTTATACCTCTCCCCCTCCCTCCGTCGAACATACACTCTTGCCAAACTGTTCAAACTTGGACTCATCAGTCCACAACACTTTATACCAATCTTCCTTTGTCCATTTCTTGTGTTCTTGAGCAAATTTCAGGTGTTTCACTCCATTTTTCTCTTTCAGTAATGGTTTCTTTGCTGCTATTCTGCCAACACGTCCTTCTTCTCCCAGTTTTCGATGCACAGTTCTTGAAGACACTGTTGCACCATTAGTCATTGTGGTGTTGATCTCGTCAAGCAGTTCTTGTGAGGTCTTTCTTTGGTCCTTAAGACTGAGAATTTTGAGATGCTTCACTTGTCTGTCTTAAAGTTATTTTTTTCTACCCTCCCCTTTCGGTTCTGGTGTGAATCGGTGGCATCATGACGGTCGAAAGTGTACTTTACAGTGCTTGGACTGCATCTCAAGTCCTTGGCTATGCGGCGGTAACTCCAGCCAGCATCAAAAAGGGCCTTTATTCGAACCCGTTGCTCACTCGTTAGCTCCTTCTTCACCTTAGCCATGTTCATAGAGCAACGTGTGCTTCAAGACTACTTCTAGAGGCTTTGAATTTATACCAGTTGGTGGTGTGGCCTCAGTGACAAAACCCTGATGTTACCAATCACTTAATGAGCAGAGTAGGCATTGTACGTTCACACAGCTGTGTCCTAAGACTCTTGCATCACCATCAATTTAACCACGATCACACCTAACAATGATTACACAAGTAATTTGGCTTCTTCTGTGAAGGAACATGATTGTGTGACATTGACAGTGAAATAGGCCTAGTTTGTTTTTTGTAAGGAAAATGACCTAAATCACCTTATGATGGCACTATTCTATGGTTTATAGAGCATAATGATGACTTTGTAGATATTTCATTCTTTTATGGGTATTTTAATGGCCAATTCAACAAAAACAACTGAAACCTCTTAAATATGCCTGGTGTTCTAATAATTTTGGCCACCACTGTATATACATACATATACATATACATGTGTGTGTGTGCACCCACTTCAGACGGTGTGCACACTAACACTGTTAGCTCAGCAGCTACAGTGAAGATTTTAAGCTTGAAAAGGGTTAAATAACATCTAAATAAGTCTTCCTGTTTGTCTCACCTGTGTGTGTGTGTGTGTGTGTGTGTGTGTAGTCATGGCCAAGGAAAAGGTCCACATTAGCATCGTGGTCATCGGCCACGTGGATTCTGGGAAATCGACCACGACGGGTCACCTGATCTACAAGTGTGGAGGAATCGATAAGAGGACCATCGAGAAGTTTGAGAAGGAGGCAAATGAGGTCAGTGACACTGCAGTACTACCAGGGTTTGGTAGTAATAGATTACATGTGATTGGGATTACACCATTACCTTAAAAAGATTAAGAAACTATAATCAATCCATGTGATGGCTTTCTTGGAAAAATAAAGTGACACCAGCAGTCCTCTGGTGCAGCAGCTCTGCAAACACACGTCATGTTCAGGAAAAACAACGTGTCACTTCCTGCTGCATCACCTGACATGGACACACCTGCTACCAGTAAAAAGATTGTGTTTGTTCTTTTCAACATATTTCATGAATGAAATGAAAATAATTCTAATTCTTTTCCTAAAATTAAAACACTGAAGGTCTTAACACACTCACGATTCCACCTTAAATCTCCACCTTAAGACAACATCACACACTGTGGACTTTTGATGTGTAAAAACAGGATGTTATGAAATTAAAATAAAAGTATGATGACATGAGGGAGTTTAACATCTGTGATGGTGGATAATTAATTAGAAATATAAATGTAATATATTATGATATATAATTTTAGACCACACATCATCTTGCACAGCCCTTACAGTACAAATACTTCAAATATTTTCTTTCAGATATGTAGCCTGTGTATATTGTATAGCAGAATGTATCTGAAGAAGTTTTGTCCCTTACATTTCAATAATTTATATAGATAAATTATATATATAGATAGATATTTAATCCTAAAAAATAATAGATTGTGCAGATAATCAGTTACAACACTTTAATATATTTCTCTCCATTAAAGCTCCAGTGTGCAGGATTTCAATATAATATTAGTAATGAGTGTGTAATCAGAGGGAGTCGGCCATGTTTCTACAGGAGCCCAGAGCAGACAAACCAAACACTGGATAGAGAGAGAGGGACTGTAGGGGAGGGAGAGACGAGGGGTATCCAGTTGGTTCGCTACATGTCAGTAAATCCAGCACGCTGGACCTTTAATTATCCCCTGAACTCACATTTACAAAAGATTAATGACATTTAGAGCTGTATGGTACTGTAGTACATTTCAGTCATACTGTAGTACACCTCACTGATACTGTAGTACATTTCAGTCATACTGTAGTACACCTCACTGATACTGCAGTACATTTCAGTCATACTGTAGTACACCTCACTGATACTGTGCATTCCAGTCATACTGTAGTACACCTCACTGATACTGTAGTACATTTCAGTCATACTGTAGTACACCTCACTGATACTGCAGTACATTTCAGTCATACTGTAGTACATTTCAGTCATATTGTAGTACACCTCACTCATACTGTAGTACATTTCAGTCATACTGTAGTACACCTCACTCATACTGTAGTACATTTCAGTCATACTGTAGTACACCTCACTGATACTGTAGTACATTTCAGTCATACTGTAGTACACCTCACTGATACTGCAGTACATTTCAGTCATACTGTAGTACATTTCAGTCATATTGTAGTACACCTCACTCATACTGTAGTACATTTCAGTCATACTGTAGTACACCTCACTCATACTGTAGTACATTTCAGTCATACTGTAGTACACCTCACTCATACTGTAGTACATTTCAGTCATACTGTAGTACACCTCACTCATACTGTAGTACATTTCAGTCATATTGTAGTACACCTCACTGATACTGTAGTACATTTCAGTCATACTGTAGTACACCTCACTGATACTGTGCATTCCAGTCATACTGTAGTACACCTCACTCATACTGTAGTACATTTCAGTCATACTGTAGTACACCTCACTGATACTGTAGTACATTTCAGTCATACTGTAGTACACCTCACTGATACTGTGCATTCCAGTCATACTGTATATTTCAATGCTGTTTTATCCCATGGGATGTGAGCTGTCCAGGCATCTGATTGGCTGAACTGTTTCTATGGTTACAGATGGGGAAAGGTTCCTTCAAGTACGCCTGGGTGTTGGACAAGCTGAAGGCGGAGCGTGAGCGTGGCATCACCATCGACATTGCGCTCTGGAAGTTTGAGACAGTAAATTATTACATCACCGTCATCGATGCACCGGGACACCGTGATTTCATCAAGAACATGATCACTGGAACCTCCCAGGTCCTGCCCACCTCTGATGTCACACTGCTTGTCATAGGACACTTCCGCATAGATTATGCATGCTAACACTTAAGCCCACTCTGATGCAGGATGTTTACATTATTGATCTCAGTAATTATGTCACTGATGATGTCATCAATTTCACTACAGGCTGACTGTGCCGTGCTGATTGTGGCAGCGGGAACTGGAGAGTTTGAGGCGGGAATCAGTAAAAATGGTCAGACAAGAGAACACGCTCTGCTCGCGAACACGCTAGGCGTCAAGCAGATGATCATAGCCGTCAACAAGATGGACTCTGCCGGGTACAGTGAGGCACGCTTCAATGAGGTGGTTAAAGAGATAGCCGCATATATCAAGAAGGTTGGATACAACCCAAAGGCTGTGGCCTTCGTCCCGATTAGCGGCTATCATGGAGACAATATGCTCGAAGCATCAGACAAGGTAAGGAACCCTTTAACACTTTAGTATGGATCCCACTGCTTTTCTTGCCAGACCTGCCCTACTCTGTCTCTGATTGGTTACCTTTGTTGATTGCATTGGTTGTGCCTTCCTATGGGCTGTGTTATGTGGAGCTCTGCTTGTGTCTCTTTTTCTTGCTGTTGTGGTTCAACAAACATCCAGTGGTGGTGTTGATACAGCAGACCATGACCTGTAGTTTACAACACCTCAGCTGTCCCATCCCTCCTGTGGGCCTGCTGCTGCTCTTCCAGACCATCTCAGGTTGGAGGCCGAAGTGGTCGATCTGTTTACTGGGGAAACTACAGCTCACAATCTGCTGAATGAACCGCCACAGGATGTTTGTTGTTCAAACCAACCACGAGAAAAACAAACAGAGAACACAGCCTCTGTGATCACAGTTTCATCTAGACTGGGTTTGCATAAGAGTATCAGGGTAAACCAATCAGAAGCAGAGTAGTGCAGGTTTTTTTAAGAAAAGCAGTGGGATGCAAAAAATACCTCCTGGTCCCCTGAAAACACAGCAAACTACCTTCACTTAAAAGATGTAGAGACAGAAATGAGTTCATCATTACTGAGAATGGAGGAAGACTTTATGTTGAAGGCTGCAGCTTAGTCCTGAGGAACACTGAACACATCGGTGTGGTAGAAATTCTTATTTAGAAGTCAACAAATAAAGGATGAATCACAAAACGTTGTCTGCATTTTTAATGAAGTGGTATAAGAAAGTAAAGAGTAAACAGGGTCAACCAGTTTCAGCTGAAATGCCAGCCCCACACCAGGGCGTCCTGGGTGAGACTGACATCGAGTTACAGTGAAAGTCACAGTTTAGAGAATAGAATGAGGACAAGACAATAAGGAGGTTAGGGTTAGCGGCCTTCAAAGTGCCCACATACACCCGATAAGCATTGGGGTTGCACAGGACGCTATTGTGCACAAACAGTTTCCGATAAATTAGCGAGGTCACTGTTCAAGGTCAAACAGTTCACACTTTACTGAAAGGTGTAATGAAACATGAGTGAAGTAAAACAGTGCAAGGTAACAATTAACTACTTTTTTTACTACATCCGGCAGGACTGCGTATCGCATCATGTGTGTCCAAAAACAAACATGGAAGTCAAAAAGCCCACTGAGAACCTTAAGAATTCATTAATTGACAGATAAAGAACAATTACTCGTTAATCTGCACGCTACTTGACATATTTGATGATGATTAATGGACACATGGGGCTGAAGATACTGAAGGATTTTGGAGGGATTGTCAGTATTTTGATTAAGAGACGAGGGTTCAGAACTTGTTGATGATTCTGACTGATGAATGGAGTTGCAGCTCTAAGTGAAGGAGTTGTGTCTCTCCACAGATGCCGTGGTTTAAAGGATGGAGTATTGAGAGGTCAGAAGGGAATGCATCTGGAAAGACTCTGTTTCAAGCTCTGGACAGCATCCTCCCTCCTGAAAGACCCACAAAAAAACCTCTGAGAATCCCTCTGCAGGACGTCTACAAGATTGGAGGTGACAATATCTACTCAAGTACTGCACTAAAGTACACCTGACACGTACTTGTACTTTATTCATCATGGACTGCTGAGGGACTCTTAGAGGAGTCCTGGGGTGAGCTGATGGACTGTGAATACAAGCCTTGCTCTGTTTTCTGTGGTTTCAGGTATCGGGACAGTGCCAGTGGGTCGGGTGGAGACAGGAATCTTGAAGCCGGGCGTTGTGGTAACGTTTGCCCCTCCGAATCTGACCGCAGAAGTGAAGTCTGTGGAGATGCACCACGAGGCTCTCACCGAGGCTCTGCCCGGAGACAACATCGGGTTCAACATCAAAAACTTGTCTCTCAAAGACATCAAACGAGGGAACGTTGCCGGGAACAGTAAGGACAACCCACCGTGTGAGACTGCCTTCTTCAAGGCTCAGGTCAGTCTTCATCCATCCCACAGTTTCAGATGAAGACGAGGGTCCAATTCCCCGTCTGACAGCTTTCTGCTCACAGTTCCACAGCAGCTCATGAAAATGTCATAATATAATCTACAGGACTCAGAACCACCACAGAGACTCAGAACCTGATTATGAATGCAGAATGTCTGGCTCATCAGTGATTCAGTGGTATTAATGAGTGTTTTCTGTGGTCAGGTGATTGTGTTGAACCACCCTGGAGAGATCCACACTGGTTATGCTCCGGTGCTGGACTGCCACACTGCCCATGTTGCCTGTAAGTTTGCAGAGTTGGTTGAGAAGATCGACCGGCGCAGTGGAAAGAAATTGGAGGACAATCCTAAAATGATTAAAACTGGAGACGCTGCGATTGTGAAGCTCATTCCCAGCAAACCGATGGTGGTGGAGACCTTCTCTGAGTTCGCCCCGCTGGGTGAGTAAAGGGTTAAAGTCAGCTGCTAACCAGCCAGTCACTTCATGGGTTCCTACACAGTAACAGAACCTCAGATTAGCTGAATTCAACAACAGATTAAAATCATCGATTTAAGCTTAGTGAAATATTTCAGGTCAGTTTAAGGTGTAAATTAAGATGCATTTCATCAATCAAATCTATCAATTTATCCATCAATCATCCTGTTATTAGCTCCGTCTTAACAAGGTTTTAAAGGTCCTATATAAAACATATATATACATATATGTATAACATAGTGATGACAGTGATGGCATAATGATGGTGATATCTTCATTACAGATAGATTCATTTTTTCCCTCTTTCTGTCTGTCAGGTCGCTTTGCGGTACGTGACATGAAACAGACGGTGGCGGTTGGCGTGGTGAAGGAGGTTGAGAAGTCGACAAAGGCTGCCAAGTCAGCATCAAAGAAGAAGTGATTTCACTTCCTGTCAACCATGTTTAATGGCTCAGACGACCCGCTGTCAATCTAGACGATCGATTACATCAATTAAAGCTTATGAGATTAAAGGAAGCGTGTGTGTGTGTGTCTTTATTGGTTGGTCAGAAATTGGTCGTCCTGGTTTTTGTTTAATAATGGAAGGAGAAGAAGAAGAAGAAGAAGAAGAAGAAGAAGAAGAAGAAGAAGAAGTGTGAACAGGAAATGTAAATCAGGTCACATGACCAGGCTGTTTTTTCCTGTTCTGACAAGACAGGAAGGTGAGACAGAGAGAGAGAGAGAGAGTGTGTGTGTGTGTGTGTGTGTGTGTGTGTGTGTGGTCACAGCTTGTCACGCAATGTGGCTGATTCCTGTTTCAATTTCGTCACACACATGCAGTAAAAGTACATGTGCACTAACACGTGTGTGTGTTTGGAGGTGACCTCTGTCACACACACACACACACACACACACACACACACACGTGACGTTTCACTGGAGAACAGATCCAATGAGAGTTGGTCTGTGGGGGGGCAACCTCCCCTGTTAGCAGATTAACCAAGCCTGCCATCAGACCACCCCAGACAGACCACCCCAGACAGACCACCACAGACACACCACCACAGACACACCACCCCAGACAGACCACTGTACGTCTCACTGTACACCGTGGAGATGTGACAAAACACAGAGCACACACACCCATTCAGACTACCACGTGTGTGTGGTTTGCAGAAATGCTAACTGCTAATGTTACATCCTGCAGACTGGGCGGCTAGCAGGTGTCCGGCCCCCTGTGAGGACATCATCTATGATTAGTTAACGAGCTAAACTCAAACTGTGATGGTGAGACGGTGAGCGGAGGAAAAATGAAAGGTTCAGAAACAGGACACACGTGGTTTCAAACGGGAACTATGGGGAGGAGAGTTTGGGAGCTGGAGGACAACACTCTGAGCAGCCATGTTGAAACTGAAGCTGACGACAGTGAAGCGAGCGCCTGCTAACAGCTGTAAACAGCTGGCTGTGTTTTACCATCGTCATGATGGAAGCAGCTGCTCAGCCTGATGTGTCTGAGCACCCGACTGCTGCATGGATCATTATCACAACATTTACTGCAGAACTGACACAGATATACGTCACCTGACCCTTTAAGGTCAGCTCAGTCTGAATGAATGGAAGTCAATGTGTGTGTGTGTGTGTGTGTGTGTGTGTGTGTGTGTGTGTGTGTGTTAACCTTTCTAACGGGAAGTGAACAAACACAGAAAAGAACATGGTGTACAACCACAGACACCTCAGTGCCACCGCTGGTTACATTTTCTGCACAACAACATTTTAGCAGTTTTCTGTCGGTCTCAGTTTATTTAGTCCATCAGTCAAAGTAATCAATGTTTCCATTAATTAGTCCATTAAATCTGCTGATGCTGTTAATTATCTCTTTCGCTAGCAGCTGAAAATATTAACAAGAAGCTTAATGACACCTTAACTCATCATTCATTGATCTGTGGTGATTAAGGGGAAAGTCATAAAGCCCTCAAACTCTACTTCATCTGTTCATTAAAGGCTTTTCAACTTAAGGTGTTTTTAAAAAGGTTTTCAAATTAAAAGACAAACGAATGATCTACACACACACACACACACACACACACACACACACTCACACACACACTGATTTAGACTGAGACGGTTAATGTTAATTAAGGGTTGATTATGTGTTAGTTAAGGTTAGTTAAGGGTTGATTATCTGTTAGTTAAGGGTTGATTATGTGTTAGTTAAGGTTAGTTAAGGGTTGATTATCTGTTAGTTAAGGGTTGATTATGTGTTAGTTAAGGTTAGTTAAGGGTTGATTGTGTTAGTTAAGGGTTAGTTAAGGGTTGATTATGTGCTGGTTAAGGGTTAATGAGTCAGTGCGCTCCTCCCTCTGAGTTTAACTTCTGCTTTGACTGTGATCTTCTGTCTGTGGTGTAACGGACACAAACTGTGAGACGCTGAGACGAAGAGACGCCAACTGTGAGTCCACACCCGTCTGTCTGTCTGTCTGTCTGTCTGTGTCTGTGCTACTCTTTATTTTATGAAACAACTTTAGACATTTTATATCTGTATGTGTTAGATGGACATTTTGTCTCATTAGAACTTTATCTGCTGGTGTTTCATTGGACTGTCTTCATTTTTTCTATTTCCTGTTATTTTGTATATTATCATCATTATTAGCTTAACTTCTGTCTGCCAGCAGCAGTACTGGCATGTAACTAAGTATATTTACTCAACTACTGTACTTAACAGTACAGAGCTGGTACTTTACAAATTCAGATTCTGAGACCATTAGTTCATTAATCAATCAGTCAAAATTAATGATCACACACTCATCATCATTTCTTTTTCAGTGATTTTTGTTGTGAAATCATTGTATGACTGCATCTTCACAGCTGGACTAAACAAACATGGTGAAGGTGTCACTTTGGGCTCTGGATCATTGTCACCACATTTTTCACTGTTTTCATCAAACAATCAAATTAAATCAGTTTTATTCATGCAGCCCACAATCAACAATCACATTGCCACAGTGGACTTCTGTACAATCTGTACAGCCAGCAACATCCTCGGTCCTTAGACCGTCGATTTGAGTGAGAAAAAACTTGCCAGACTGTTAAACTGTTGGGACCAGACTATGAAACTGTTGGGACCAGACTGTTAAACTGTTGGGACCAGACTGTTAAACTGTTGGGACCAGACTATGAAACTGTTGGGACCAGACTATGAAACTGTTGGGACCAGACTGTTAAACTGTTGGGACCAGACTATGAAACTGTTGGGACCAGACTGTTAAACTGTTGGGACCAGACTATGAAACTGTTGGGACCAGACTATGAAACTGTTGGGACCAGACTGTTAAACTGTTGGGACCAGACTGTTAAACTGTTGGGACCAGACTATGAAACTGTTGGGACCAGACTGTTAAACTGTTGGGACCAGACTGTTAAACTGTTGGGACCAGACTATGAAACTGTTGGGACCAGACTATGAAACTGTTGGGACCAGACTGTTAAACTGTTGGGACCAGACTATGAAACTGTTGGGACCAGACTGTTAAACTGTTGGGACCAGACTGTTAAACTGTTGGGACCAGACTGTTAAACTGTTGGGACCAGACTATGAAACTGTTGGGACCAGACTGTTAAACTGTTGGGACCAGACTATGAAACTGTTGGGACCAGACTATGAAACTGTTGGGACCAGACTGTTAAACTGTTGGGACCAGACTATGAAACTGTTGGGACCAGACTGTTAAACTGTTGGGACCAGACTATGAAACTGTTGGGACCAGACTATGAAACTGTTGGGACCAGACTGTTAAACTGTTGGGACCAGACTATGAAACTGTTGGGACCAGACTATGAAACTGTTGGGACCAGACTGTTAAACTGTTGGGACCAGACTGTTAAACTGTTGGGACCAGACTATGAAACTGTTGGGACCAGACTGTTAAACTGTTGGGACCAGACTGTTAAACTGTTGGGACCAGACTGTTAAACTGTTGGGACCAGACTGTTAAACTGTTGGGACCAGACTGTGAAACTGTTGGGACCAGACTGTTAAACTGTTGGGACCAGACTATTTTTTCACAGAGTGATGTCAGCGTGTGATGTCACAGCTGCTGTTTGTCCTGAACCTGTTTGTCTTTGTGTCTTTTTTGTAGGTCACTGAATGACCTCATCGACATAAAAAATCTGATCACATGACCTCGATGGATGACAATATGACAGCATTCACCACTGAGGTAACAAACCACGCCCACACACACACACACATAACAATGAATGGTTATCAGTTATTGATCTCCTTTTAGAGTGAATCATTGGATTATTGATTAATTGATTAGTGGGTGGAGATTTTTTGCTGTACGTGCAGTCAGACAGAGGGACGTATTCAGGTGTGTTCAGATGTGTTCAGGTGTGTTCAGGTGTGTTCAGGTGTGTTCAGATGTGTGTTCAGGTGTGTTCAGATGTGTGTTCAGGTGTGTGTTCAGGTGTGTTCAGATGTGTTCAGATGTGTTCAGGTGTGTTCAGGTGTGTTCAGATATGTTCAGGTGTGTTCAGATGTGTTCAGATGTGTGTTCAGGTGTGTTCAGGTGTGTTCAGATGTGTGTTCAGGTGTGTGTTCAGGTGTGTTCAGATGTGTGTTCAGGTGTGTGTTCAGGTGTGTTCAGATGTGTGTTCAGGTGTGTTCAGGTGTGTTCAGATGTGTGTTCAGGTGTGTGTTCAGATGTGTGTTCAGGTGTGTTCAGGTGTGTTCAGATGTGTTCAGATGTGTTCAGGTGTGTTCAGATGTGTTCAGAGGTGTTCAGGTGTGTTCAGATGTGTTCAGATGTGTTCAGATGTGTTCAGAGGTGTGTTCAGGTGTGTGTTCAGGTGTGTTCAGATGTGCTCAGCTGTGTGTTCAGCTGTGTTCAGGTGTGTGTTCAGGTGTGTGTCCAGGTGTGTTCAGATGTGTGTTCAGGTATGTTCAGGTGTGTTCAGCTGTGCGTTCAGGTGTGTTCAGGTGTGTTCAGAGGTGTTCAGCTGTGTTCAGCTGTGTGTTCAGGTGTGTTCAGGTGTGTTCAGATGTGTTCAGATGTGTTCAGGTGTGTTCAGGTGTGTGTTCAGGTGTGTGTTCAGGTGTGTTCAGATGTGTGTTCAGGTGTGTTCTCTCTTCTTATCAGGACCCGTCTTCCCTTAGCCCCTCGCCCAACTACGATGACTACTATGACTACCCTGACCTGATGTGTGACCGGGAGTCTGTACGGGAGTTCAGGGGTCGTTACGAGCCACCGCTCTTTTGGATGATCGCCCTGGTGGGCGGAGCCGGGAATCTGGCCGTGGTATGGATCTACCTGAACTTCCGGCGGCGACTTAAGACCATGACGGACGTGTACCTGCTGAACTTGGCGGTGGCAGACCTGCTGTTCCTCGTCACGCTGCCGCTTTGGGCGGCCGAGGCGTCACATGGCTGGACCTTCGGCTCTGCCCTCTGCAAGGTGAACTCCGCCCTCTACAAGCTGAACCTGTTCAGCAGCATGCTGCTGCTTACCTGCATCAG